>NC_086448.1:101775245-102075245 GCF_028390025.1 Pseudophryne corroboree
CTGCTGTGAATGCTGGGATGCGCTTCCCTCATCCCAACATTCACAGCGGCCATCCAATGCGGAAGGAGAGGGACAGCTGCATGCTGCGCCGCCTGCAATTACACTGTGCTGCTGCGGCTCCCAAGTACCCTCCTTCCTCCTCCTTCTCCCCTGCCTCCGGAGCTGCCAGCACTGAGGAGCCTGACTGCCTGAGCCAGCGGAGAGATGGTAAGTATCATCTATTCTGTCTGTCTATCTGTCTATCTCTCTATCCTGCCGTAATGTATAAAAAGGGGGACACTGGCTGCCGTAATATGTAAAAAGGGGGACGCTGTCTGCTGTAATGTGTAAAAAGGGGGACGCTATCTGCATGTAATGTGTAAAAAGGGGACGCTGTCTGCCTTAATGTGTAAAAAGGGGACGCTGTCTTCCATATTGTGTAAAAAGGGGACTCTGCCGTAATGTATAAAAAGGGGGACTGGCTGAAGTAATGTGTAAAAAGGGGACGCTGTCTGCCATAATGTGTAAAAGGGGACGCTGTCTGCCGTAATGTGTAAAAGGGGACGCTGTCTGCCGTAATGTGTAAAAGGGGATGCTGTCTGCCGTAATGTGTAAAAGGGGACGCTGTCTGCCGTAATGTGTAAAAGGGGACGCTGTCTGCCGTAATGTGTAAAAGGGGATGCTGTCTGCCGTAATGTGTAAAAAGGGGACGCTGTCTACCGTAATGTGTAAAAGGGGGACTGGCTACCGCAATTTGTAAAAAGGGGAATCTGTCTGCCGTAATGTGTAAAAGGGGGCTTTACCTGGTGTAGTGGCGCTACTGTGCAGAGTAATTTAAATAATGGAGACTACTGTGCACCGTAATATGAATTGGTATTATTTTGTGGCCACACCCCTTCCCATTAAGCCACGCCCCTATATTTTTTGTATTTTTATTTTTACGTAGGCACGCACTGCACCTATTTTACATAAGGGGGGCGCCAATGCCGTTTCTTGCCCACAGCGCTAAAATGTCTAGTTACGGCACTATTTAACATGAAGACATCAGAATGTTGACAAACTGTTTTTTTGTTAGGCTAAAATAACAACAAAAAAAGTATTTTGACCTTCTGGTGTCGACATTTTAAATGTTTACATTACAAACATGTTGACATTTTAATCATGTCGCAGGAGTGAATGTAGATATAGTGATTGTCAACCTAAAGTTCTTGTCAACATTGTGTGTGTTGACTTTTCATGCCACACCCCAAACGCCAGTGTGTTTTAATGGGCAGATAGGAGGTTGCTGTAAATATTAAAATACAGGAGCAAAGTAAGTTGTATGTAGCATAAGCTCAGAATGAATACAATTTAAGCAGGGCTGTCACTAGGGTTGGGCGAGTTGTGCCGTCAGCCAGGGCACTGCTTTGGTGCCTCACGACACCTGCATTTGGCTTGCAGGGTGTCTAGAAGTCAGTAGCGCTATTGCAGAGCTACCCAGTGCGTCTGTTGGTCTGCAGAGGACCTAGCACTTCAGACGTTTACTCTGTGAGGGAAGTGAGTGGAAAAGAGCAGCGTTCCTAGTAGGATATGGACTGACCTCGCAGATGCCACTCAAAGCAGCCTCCTTGACTAGTGGCAAGGGTTGCTCACCCCTGCAACTGAATAAACCACTAAAAATATAAACAGACCTCATGAAAATGCAAAAGCTGATGAGCCATAATTATTAATTGCGATTGTGGCTGCTACAAAGTATGTTCTATTCTTGTGTTCTAAAGGAGGCATAAAAAGCAGGCCTGAAGTGAACTTTTGTCCCCTTTTGTGAAGCTTTGCATCTACTGTCACATTTGTATCTGTTTCTGCAAGTAAGTGCACTACATGCTTCAAGGTGGCAGAGACTGGCTAGGTGCTAAGTTTTGCCCCTCCTAATGGGACAGCAGCTGAGCAGGATGGGGAAATGACTTGTTGGCTGCAAGCTCACAGGAGTCATGCTTCGTATATTGGGCCTAATTCAGACCTGTTCGCTGGCTAGGTTTTTTTTGCAGTCCTGCGTTCACATAGTCGCCGCCCATAAGGGAGTGTATTTTCTATTTAAGTGTGCGATCGCATGTGTAGCAGAGCTGGACAAACAGATTTTGTGCAATCTCTGAGTAGTCCAGGAGTTACTCAGCCGCTGCGAACACTTCAGCCTGTCCGGGACCGGAAATTGACATCAGGAACCCTCCCTGCAAGCACTTGGACACGCCTGCGTTTTTCCAACCACTCCCAGAAAATGGACAGTTGCCACCCACGAACGCCCTCTTCCTGTCAATCTCCATGCGAACGCCCGTGCGAATGGATCCTTCACACAAACCCATCGCTGAGCGGCGTTCCACTTTGTACCCGTGTGACGCGCCTGTGCATTGAGGTGTATCAGGGCCGAAACTAGGATTTTTGTCACCCGGGGCAAGGTAGTCATTTGACACCCCCCCGCAAAAAAAAAAAAAAATTATTTTACAATAAATAAATAAAAATAATAATAGAATAAAATAAAATAAATAAATACATGAATAAAAATATTATATATATATATATATATCTCTTTCAGAACTTTTTTACCTGAAAAATTGCCTTTTCTAACATAAATTTCATATCCAGGAAAAAGTGTCCCCATTTTACACAGTACGACAGGCAAGTGTCCCCATTCCCCATTTTACACATTGCGGCAGACAGGTGACCCCATTTTACACATTGCGGCAGACAGGTGTCCCCATTTTACACATTGCGGCAGGAAAAAGTGTCCCCATTTTACACATTGCGGCAGACAGGTGACCCCATTTTACACATTGCGGCAGACAGGTGTCCCCATTTTACACATTGCGGCAGGAAAAAGTGTCCCCATTTTACACATTGCGGCAGGCACGTGTCCCCATTTTACACAGTACGCTGGCAAGTGTCCCCATTTTACACATTGCGGCAGGAAAAAGTGTCCCCATTTTACACATTGCGGCAGGCACGTGTCCCCATTTTACACAGTACGCTGGCAAGTGTCCCCATTTTACACATTGCGGCAGGAAAGTGTCCCCATTTTACACATTGCGGCAGGAAAAAATGTCACCATTTTACACATTGCGGCAGGCACAGGTCCCCATTTTACACATTGCGGCAGGAAAAAGTGTCCCCATTTTACACATTGCGGCAGGCACAGGTCCCCATTTTACACAGTACGCTGGCAAGTGTCCCCATTTTACACACTGCGGCAGGCACAGGTCCCCATTTTACACAGTACGCTGGCAAGTGTCCCCATTTTACACATTGCGGCAGGAAAAAGTGTCCCCATTTTACACATTGCGGCAGGCACAGGTCCCCATTTTACACATTACGGCAGGCACAGGTCCCCATTTTACACATTGCGGCAGGCACAGGTCCCCATTTTACACATTGCGGCAGGCACAGGTCCCCATTTTACACATTGCGGCAGGTGGTGGAGGGAGAGAGAGAGAGAGAGGAAGGGAGAGGGGCTGACTTACATTTGAAGCGGTTCTCGCCGCTCTTCAGCCGCCTCTCCCTCCTCGTCCGGTCTGCGCGGCTCCCCCTTCTCCCTCCTCCGGCGGGGTTTCGTGGAATGACGCGTTTGCGCCGTGACGTCACGACGCAATCGCGTCATTCCGCGAAACCCCGCCCCCCGAGCTGGGCACTCGGGAGAAGGGGGTTTCAAAGTTATAAAAGTGCCGCGGCGGGTGTTAGGGGGTCTCGGCGCCCCCTCCAATCCGGCGCCCAGGTCGCCTGCCCCCCTAGCCCCCCCCCTAGTTTCGGCCCTGGGTGTATACGCATGCACAGTTTAGATCGCCTGCTGTACGAAAACACAGCCTAGTGATCAGGTCTGAATTAGCCCCCTTGCACCTAAACTACAGTAAGATGCATTTGTTGCACGATCAGATGTTATAGTGACCCTAAATGCGTGGAATGTGCACATTTGTGGGGTGGGGGCGCATCTGTGGTTTAAGGAACGGACACAGGAACTTTTTAGCTCTGAATATGTACTTGTGTTTCCCTTGTCCTCAGAGGCGACAGAGATTGATAGTACTTTTGATTGGATGCAGTCGCAAGATCAAGTTGCACTTTATATGTAAAAATACTTTTACATCCCAAAGTAATACAAACTTTACAAATGCAACACATATGTGAGATACATGCAAAAGCAGCCAGTGTTTACTCTGCATTAAAAAAAAAAAATAAGAATTTACTTACCGATAATTCTATTTCTCGGAGTCCGTAGTGGATGCTGGGGTTCCTGAAAGGACCATGGGGAATAGCGGCTCCGCAGGAGACAGGGCACAAAAAGTAAAGCTTTAGGATCAGGTGGTGCGCACTGGCTCCTCCCCCTATGACCCTCCTCCAAGCCTCAGTTAGGTACTGTGCCCGGACGAGCGTACACAATAAGGAAGGATTTATGAATCCCGGGTAAGACTCATACCAGCCACACCAATCACACTGTACAACCTGTGATCTGAACCCAGTTAACAGTATGATAACAGCGGAGCCTCTGAAAAGATGGCTCACAACAATAATAACCCGATTTTTGTAACTATGTACAAGTAATGCAGATAATCCGCACTTGGGATGGGCGCCCAGCATCCACTACGGACTCCGAGAAATAGAATTATCGGTAAGTAAATTCTTATTTTCTCTATCGTCCTAGTGGATGCTGGGGTTCCTGAAAGGACCATGGGGATTATACCAAAGCTCCCAAACGGGCGGGAGAGTGCGGATGACTCTGCAGCACCGAATGAGAGAACTCCAGGTCCTCCTTAGCCAGGGTATCAAATTTGTAGGATTTTACAAACGTGTTTGCCCCTGACTAAATAGCCGCTTGGCAAAGTTGTAAAGCCGAGACCCCTCGGGCAGCCGCCCAAGATGAGCCCACCTTCCTTGTGGAATGGGCATTTACATATTTTGGCTGTGGCAGGCCTGCCACAGAATGTGCAAGCTGAATTGTATTACACATCCAACTAGCAAAAGTCTGCTTAAAAGCAAGAGCACCCAGTTTGTTGGGTGCATACAGGATAACAGCAAGTCAGTTTTCCTGACTCCAGCCGTCCTGGAACCTATATTTTCAGGGCCCTGACCCCATCTAGCAACTTGGAGTCCTCCAAGTCCCTAGTAGGCGCAAGACACCACAATAAGCTGGTTCAGGTGAAACACTGACACCACCTTAGGGAGAGAACTGGGGACGAGTCCGCAGCTCTGCCCTGTCCGAATGGACAAACAGATATGGGCTTTTTTGAGAAAAAAACCACCAATTTGACACTCGCCTGGTCCAGGCCAGGTCCAAGAGCATGTTCACTTTTCATGTGAGATGCTTCAAATCCACAGATTTGACTGGTTTTAAACCAATGTGTTTTGAGGAATCCCAGAACTACGTTGAGATCCCACAGTGCCACTGGAGGCACAAAAGGGGGTTGTATATGCAATACTCCCTTGACAAACTTCTGGACTTCAGGAACTGAAGCCAATTCTTTCTGGAAGAAAAATCGACAGGGCCGAAATTTGAACCTTAATGGACCCCAATTTGAGGCCCATAGACACTCCTGTTTGCAAGAAATGCAGGAATCGACCGAGTTGAAATTTCTTCGTGGGGCCTTCCTGGCCTCACACCACGCAACATATTTTCGCCACATGTGGTGATAATGTTGTGCGGTCACCTCCTTTCTGGCTTTGACCAGGGTAGGAATGACCTCTTCCTGAATGCCTTTTCCCTTAGGATCCGGCGTTCCACCGCCATGCCGTCAAACGCAGCTGCGGTAAGTCTTGGAACAGACATGGTACTTGCTGAAACAAGTCCCTTCTTAGCGGCAGAGGCCATAAGTCCTCTGTGAGCATCTCTTGAAGTTCCGGGTACCAAGTCCTTCTTGGCCAATCCGGAGCCATGAGTATAGTTCTTACTCCTCTACGTCTTATAATTCTCAGTACCTTAGGTATGAAAAGCAGAGGATGGAACACATACACCGACTGGTACACCCACGGTGTTACCAGAACGTCCACAGCTATTGCCTGAGGGTCTCTTAACCTGGCGCAATACCTGTCCCGTTTTTTGTTCAGACGGGACGCCATCATGTCCACCTTTGGTAATTCCCAATGGTTTACAATTATGTGGAAAACTTCCCCATGAAGTTCCCACTCTGCCGGGTGGAGGTCGTGCCTACTGAGGAAGTCTGCTTCCCAGTTTCCATTCCCGGAATGAAACACTGCTGACAGTGCTATCACATGATTTTCCGCCCAGCGAAAAGTCCTTGCAGTTTTTGCCACTGCCCTCCTGCTTCTTGTGCCGCCCTGTCTATTTACGTGGGCGACTGCCGTGATGTTTTATCCCACTGGATCAATACCGGCTGACCTTGAAGCAGAGGTCTTGCTAAGCTTAGAGCATTATAAATTTACCCTTAGCTATATTTATGTGGAGAAAAATCTCCAGACTTGATCACACTCCCTGGAAATTTTTTCCTTGTGTGACTGCTCCCCAGCCTCTCGGGCTGGCCTCCGTGGTCACCAACATCCAAAACTGAATGCCGAATCTGCGGCCCTCTAGAAGATGAGCACTCTGTAACCACCACAGGAGAGACACCCTTGTCCTTGGATATAGGGTTATCCGCTGATGCATCTGAAGATGCGATCCGGACCATTTGTCCAGCAGATCCCACTGAAAAGTTCTTGCATGAAATCTGCCGACTGGAATTGCTTCGAAGGAAGTCACCATTTTTTTACCATGGCCCTTGTGCAATGATGCACTGATTTTAGGAGGTTCCTGACTAGCTCGGATAACTCCCTGGCTTTCTCTTCCGGGAGAAACACCTTTTTCTGGACTGTGTCCAGAATCATCCCTAAGCACAGGAGACTTGTTGTCGGGATCAGCTGCGATTTTGGAATATTTAGAATCCACCCCTGCTGTTGTAACAGTATCCGAGATAGTGCTGTGAAGGGGATTACCACTTTCCCCTCCACGGAGCGACGGGCGGCAGAGCGGCGGGCGGTTTCCAGTCTGGAGGGGCTTGCATCCGAAAGGATTCAAGCCCCTCCAATCCCAGCGGCGTATTTCAAACGGCGCGCCAAGCGCGAGCCAATCAGGGCTCGCGCCTCGGCCGCCAATCAGAGCTCGCCGCGGCGAACCAATCGGGGCTCGCCGCGTCATAGCTCCGCCCGCTCCCGGCGCCATATAAGAGGCGCTGCGGAGCGGGACCAGTCAGTCGGACGGCGGACGAGGACAGAAGAGGAAGAAGAGCTCCTGCGGAAGAAGACGTCGGCGGAGAAGAAGACATCGGCGGTGCGGAAGAAGACGTCGGCGGTGCGGAGGAAGACGTCGGCGGAGGCACCCAGGAAGACGGAAGACGGCGACCAGCGGCGGATGTCCGGCGGAGAGTGCTGCAGCGTGTGGAGAGCAAAAGAGCTAACGAAGCTCCCCGCTGCAGCCTCTCCCTCCGCGACAGGTAGGCGGCCCTGGGCCACCTCTACCTATATATAATCCTCCCTAAAGCACCAGGGACAGGCACTAGGCCTGCGGGCAGAGTCAGGCCCTGTCGGCCTGTGTGCACGTTAGGCAGGCCTCCGGCCTGTGCCCACTCCAGGCCCCAGGCCTGTGCCCTCCCTCCAGGCCTCAAGCCTGTGCCCTCTCTCCAGGCTCCGGCCTGTGCTCTCTCCAGGCCCCAGGCCTGTGCCCTCCCTCCAGGCCCCAGGCCTGTGCCCTCCCTCCAGGCCTCAAGCCTGTGCCCTCTCTCCAGGCTCCGGCCTGTCCTCCCTCCAGGCCCCAGGCCTGTGCCCTCCCTCCAGGCCTCAAGCCTGTGCCCTCTCTCCAGGCTCCGGCCTGTGCTCTCTCCAGGCCCCAGGCCTGTGCCCTCCCTCCAGGCCCCAGGCCTGTGCCCTCTCTCCAGGCCCCAGGCCTGTGCCCTCTCTCCAGGCCCCAGGCCTGTGCCCTCCCTCCAGGCCTCAGGCCTGTGCCCTCACTCCAGGCCCCAGGCCTGTGCCCTCACTCCAGGCCCCAGGCCTGTGCCCTCACCCCAGGCCTGTGCCCTCACTCCAGGCCCCAGGCCTGTGCCCCTCCTTCAGGCTCCTGCCTGCGCCCTTCCGGCTGGAAGTGGGCTGTGCAGCAGCTCTCGAGGGGTCAGAGGTTGCTGTTTGAAGCCGACCGGCCCCACGCAGTGTATGACCCAGGGGATTGGAAGTGTGGAGTAACGTTCCCGTCCCACACGTCGCCATCCCCCGGTCATCGGAAGTGGGCCAGTCTGTTCCAGACCCCCGCCCTCCCTTGTGAACCGAAGGCACCGGCTGGTGTCCAACATCCGGAAGGTAGGACTAGTAAATCGGGGTATACTGTTGGGCCGGGGAAGTGTTCCACTGACTTGCCGGGTAGTGCACGTGTTAATTAGTACAGTCTCCGTTGATTGGGGCAGAACCAGTAGCCTCCAGTTGTTTGAGTTAGTTTGTTAGGCAGGCGTAGTTGGCTGTATCGTTGTTAGCCGTAGAGTAGCCTACAGGTAGGGAGGTTGTTCTTCTTGTCCCAACAGGAGTGGAGAGGTGCGACAATCAAGGTGACCCGCAAGTTGGAAGTGAGTATCACCCTGTGTCTGTCTGTCGGTCATCCCCCCTGTATACCGGTCCGGAGGGTTTGCTCGCGGACGCGAGGACCCCCCTCTCACCACACAACGTGCGAGAGTGCGAGTGTGTGAGAATTGGGTAGCTGAGGCCTATTGGCCAGTGATGACCTTCCGCCCAGCCGGTTAAGGTCGCGGCTACCCCTGACGTGTCCCGTACTCCAGACGGAGGTCGGGCGTACGTCTCAACCGACATATTCCTCTCTTTCCAGACCCCTGTCGTCCGCGGTGAGGTGGTGTCCGCCCTGAGGAGTGGTCTCGAGAGTGAAGTCTCTGGCGTGCCTGGAAATCGTCTGCGGCGGCGTTGCACAGGTGGGTGGAGTGACGACACCTGCACAGCAGCAGGCGGTACATCCTTGTTAGCCGCTCACACTTGGCGTAGTCGGCAGGATGGACGAAGATCGGTCACTACCCACGGCCGAGAAGCCGTGGACAGATGCGCCGAAACCACGCACTCGGAGAGGCTCGACTGCCAGCTCCACTGATGTGGTGGCGAGGGGAACGGACGACGAGCGACGGAGGTCATCGCGTCGACTCAACGTCGGACCAGCCCTCGCCCACCTACCCCGTTACGACGGTCGCAATATGACCTTAGAGGACTGGAAGGCCCGACTAGAGGCGACATTCCTCATCTATCGGGTGCCCGACGACCTGCAGGTGCCCCTCGCCCTGAATTCTCTGGAAGGCGAGGCTCGTCGGACGATTCTCTTGCGGCCCGACGATGAACGCGAGGAGCTGGAGGAGATCTATAATATCCTGGGGGATATTTATGGCGACACCTCCTCGGCGGGGACCCTCCGGCAGCGTCTGTTTGGCCGGTTCCAGAGGGAGGATGAGTCCATCCCCCAGTATGCAAACGCGCTCCAAGAGATGATGGGAGAAGTGCGTCGGAAAGACCCCGATGGGTTTGGGGCGCTCACCAACACCAGCCAAATATTGCGGGACCAGTTCGCCATGGGACTCCGGAACGTGCCCCTGAGGCAGGTGATGCTGGATAAGATATCCCAGGATGACACCCTGACCTTCCATCAGGTGGAGATCGACGCCGTAGCCAGGGACCGCAATGCCAATTACGGGCCACACGCCGTTTTTCCCCAGTGGGTACAGCCGATCTCCGCGCCCGTGGCTAGCCGGGAGACCAATCCCTTAGAGACCTGCGTGCAAGACCTGAAAGAGGCCTTCCTTCGGGTGACTAAAGAAATGAGGGAAGAGGTCTCCCAGCTGAGGGAGGAAGTGTACCGGCGTGACCAGCGGGGCACGGAGTCCCGTGAGCGGGACACCAGGCGGCCCCGTGGGCGAGGCGCGGAACCGGACGGCCGTCCGGGAGAGGGCCGGGGCCCTCGTTGTTACCGATGCCATCGGTATGGGCATATTGCGCGGACCTGTACCGAAGCAATCCCGGAGGCACAGTTAAACTGACCTCCCTCGCGGTAACGGGACCACCCGTGGGGGGGAGCGATGGGGAGAGATCAGCCATTAACGAACAGGCTGAATTGGTAGGAGAGTGTCCCGTGGTAGTCAGCCGCCTCGGCGGGAAAGATCAGTCCTGCTTGTTGGATACCGGCTCTCAGGTATCCACCATTTCTGAGGCCTGTTTTCTTGAACATTACGCCCATCTTAAAAGTGAGGTGTCCGAGAGCTTCATTACCCTCACGGCGGCTAATAACCTACCCATTCCCGTGGTGGGGGTGGTGTGGATGGAGATGGTAGTTTGTGGCCGAGAGCTGGGTAGGAAGGGGCTGCTGGTAGTCAGCAGCCCGGGACTGAGCCATGGCCCAGTGATCCTCGGGATGAATGTACTCCGACATCTCGACCAGCTCTTGTTCCAGGAAAATGGGCCACAATATTGGAGGAACCTGGGAGTCCAGCGCCCCGTCCAGCAGGCACTCCAACAAGTGGGACGACGGGGAACCAGGGCCCTAGGGACAATCGAAGAGCACCTGGGCCTTTTGAAGGTCGGTCACCACCAGCGCCTGGAGTTGCCACCTCGCCAGGAAGTCCTGATCCCTCTGGAAGTGCGGACCCATCAGCGCCTAAATGGCATGGAGGTGATGGTCGAGCCCACTGATGTGCTGAGGGTAGGGTCTGGAGTGATGGTGGCACGGACCGTGTCGGTGGTGACCGGTGGAAAGGTCTCCGTCCGCTTTTGCAATCTTACCGACCAGCTTTGCCGAGTCCCGGCTGGGACAGTTATCGCTCAGGTGGTGGCGATTCACGAGAATAGCGTTCAGGGTATGCGTAAACTGTCCCTACGGCCAGAGGCTTCCGAGGCATGGGCGTTATCCGTTCAAGTGGAGGAGCAGGAGGGGCCCTGCCCCGAGTGGAACGGTACCATGATCCGTACACAGATGGACGTGTCGCTGGAAGAGTGCGCGGCCGGGGACGTAGCCAAGCTGGACCAGATGCTCTGGAACCGTCAGAAGGTGTTCTCCCGGCATGAGGAAGATTTTGGGTATACGGAGGACCTGCAGCATGAGATCCGCACCGGAGACGCCCCCCCGGTTCGGGAGCGGTATCGGCCGATACCGCCCCGGTTGTACCAGGAAGTAAAGAGCATGTTGCGTCAGATGCTGGACAACCACGTGATCCAGGAGAGCAAAAGTCCCTGGGCTGCACCCATAGTCTTAGTCCGGAAGAAGGACGGGACTATCCGGTTCTGTGTGGACTACCGGAAGCTGAACAGTTGCACCGTCCGGGACGCTTACCCTCTCCCTAGGATCGAGGAGTCCCTAGCTGCACTGGGCAATGCGAAGTTTTTTTCGACCCTGGACCTGGCCAGTGGATACTGGCAAGTGCCGGTGGCCCCCCAGGATAGGGAGAAGACCGCATTCGTCACTCCCATGGGGTTGTTCGAATTCTGCCGCATGCCGTTTGGGTTAAACAATGCACCCGCCACATTCCAGCGGATGATGGAACGGTGCTTGGGAGACTTGAACTTTGAAGCCTTGCTGATTTACTTGGACGACATCATTGTGTTCGCCCCGACCTTGGAGGAACACTTTGCTCGACTCGACCTGGTTCTTCAGCGGTTGGAAGCATACGGCCTGAAGCTCAAGCCCCGGAAGTGCCACCTGTTGAAATCCAGCTTGGAGTACCTCGGGCATGTAGTGTCACGTGATGGGGTGTACCCAACCCCCAGCAAAGTGGCGGCCGTCCAGGAATGGAAGGTGCCCACCACCGTCACGGAATTGCGGGCATTTCTGGGCTTGGTGGGGTACTACCGGCGCTTCATCAAGGATTTCGCCCGGATCGCGGAACCCCTACATGCCTTGCTTAGGGGGATTGCGACCACTAAGAAAGCTGCCCTGGAGACTTGGGGAGAAGCGCAGAACCTGGCCTTTGACCAACTGAAAGGAAGTCTCACGGAAGCTCCAGTGTTGGGGTACGCAGACTGCGAGAAGCCCTTCGTCCTATACACGGATGGGAGTCTACAGGGGTTGGGCGCGGTCTTGGCTCAGGTCCAGGATGGGCAGGAGCGGGTGATTGCTTACGGCAGTCGTAGCCTGCGAGAGACCGAAAGGAACCCAGACAACTACAGTTCCTTCAAGTTGGAGCTACTGGCAGTGGTGTGGGCCGTGACCGAGAAGTTTGCGGAGTACTTGACCGCCACCCACGTGGATATTTTCACGGATAACAACCCCTTGGCGTACCTGGAGACCGCCAAGTTGGGTGCCTTGGAGCAACGATGGGTGGCCAGGTTGGCCAAGTTCTCCTACAAAATCCGCTATCGACCGGGGAAGAGTAATGCCAACGCAGATGCCCTGTCTCGTTTTCCGGTGGAAACCCCCGAACCTGGTGGGGAAGAAGAGGACTGCGGCGAAGAAATGCCGGATCTCACTCGTGTGCGGCAGGCCACGGCCGGAGAGTTGTACCGACAAAACGCCCAGACTGCCTTGCTTAGGTACACGGAGATGGACTGGGCACAGGAACAGCAGGCTGATGAGGATTTGGACCTCGTTCGACAGTGGGTACAGAGGGGTCATGTGCCATCCCGCCAAGAGCAGGATGGACTGACCGGGTTCTGTAGGAAGGTGGTACGTCGTTGGGACCATTTGCGGGTCTGCGCTGGTACCTTGCGGAGACGCTGCTACTTGGAACAGGAAATGCGTACTGTGGAGCAGATGGTCGTGCCAGAAGCCCGGGTGCGGTCGCTGGTGGAAGAGGCGCACGAGCAAGGGGCCCATTTGGGACCCTATAAGACATACCATTGGTTGAGACGCCAATATTTCGCCCCCCGGCTGCAAGCGGTCGTGGACCAGGTGTGTCGTGAGTGCAGGCGGTGTGCGGTAGTTAAACCACCGGAACAACACGTGCCCATCCAGACGATCCGGACCAGTCGGCCACTGGAGATGCTGATGATCGACTACGTGTTGGTCGGGGAATCTGTAAGTGGGCACCAGTATGCCTTGGTAATGACTGACCACTTCACTAAATTCACGGTAGTGGTTCCCACCCGAAACCAGACCGCAGAGTCGGCAACACGAGCGATCGTCGAACATTTCATTCGGCAGTACGGTTGTCCTGAGCGGATCCATTCGGACCAGGGTGCCTGTTTCCAGGGGCAGCTGATGGAGCGCCTCTGCCAGCTTTATGGCGTTCAAAAGTCCCGCACGACACCTTACCATCCGCAGGGGAATGGCGCCTGCGAGAGATTCAACCGGACTCTGCTGCAGATGCTCCGCGTGTTGGAGCGTGCCGAGAAGCAGCGATGGCCCGAACGTGTTCAGGAGCTGGTCTGGACTTACAACAACAGAGTTCACCACACCACGGGATTTTCACCTTTTTTCTTGTTGTTCGGCCGACCCGGACGGGAGGCACACGACTTACAACTGTCCGGGACTGAGGAGGTAACGCCCCTCGCCCCTGCCGAATGGGTCGAGGACCATCGCCTACGTCTGAAGGCGGCGCACGAGTTGGCTGGGAGGCTGATCGCCGACCACCAGCATCCACCTGTGAGGTCCCACGAGCCTGGATCGTTGGCCGTGGGCCAGCGAGTGTTGGTGCGAAAGGTTCGCCCAGGGGGGAAATTGTCCGAACGGTGGGAAGTAACCCCATACCTTGTTCGCCGTCGCTTGGACCCGGGGGGACCAGTGTATCAAGTGGAGTCTACCGATGGGACGAGACGCCTGCGCACGTTACATCGTAGTAAACTGCGACCTTGTCCGTTCCCGGATCCGGCGAGCGGGGCTGAGTCCCCGGCAGCGGAGGACGGGTTAGGGGCCCCTATCGAGGACGCTCTGACCCCTCTGTCAGACGAGGAATGGTGGTTGCCGGTGGAGGAGAATCATCCGGAGGAGGCATCGGAACCTCAACCCCCAGCCGAAGTAGTGGCCTCTCCCCTGCCAAGGCGCTCTCTGCGCTCAAATAGGGGCGTTCCGGGCCCTCGCTACGCGGATCCGAACTTTGTGTGGTCGGATTCTTGCTTTGTGGAGACCACAAAGGACAAAGGGGGGGGAAATGTGAAGGGGATTACCACTTTCCCCTCCACGGAGCGACGGGCGGCAGAGCGGCGGGCGGTTTCCAGTCTGGAGGGGCTTGCATCCGAAAGGATTCAAGCCCCTCCAATCCCAGCGGCGTATTTCAAACGGCGCGCCAAGCGCGAGCCAATCAGGGCTCGCGCCTCGGCCGCCAATCAGAGCTCGCCGCGGCGAGCCAATCGGGGCTCGCCGCGTCATAGCTCCGCCCGCTCCCGGCGCCATATAAGAGGCGCTGCGGAGCGGGACCAGTCAGTCGGACGGCGGACGAGGACAGAAGAGGAAGAAGAGCTCCTGCGGAAGAAGACGTCGGCGGAGAAGAAGACATCGGCGGTGCGGAAGAAGACGTCGGCGGTGCGGAGGAAGACGTCGGCGGAGGCACCCAGGAAGACGGAAGACGGCGACCAGCGGCGGATGTCCGGCGGAGAGTGCTGCAGCGTGTGGAGAGCAAAAGAGCTAACGAAGCTCCCCGCTGCAGCCTCTCCCTCCGCGACAGGTAGGCGGCCCTGGGCCACCTCTACCTATATATAATCCTCCCTAAAGCACCAGGGACAGGCACTAGGCCTGCGGGCAGAGTCAGGCCCTGTCGGCCTGTGTGCACGTTAGGCAGGCCTCCGGCCTGTGCCCACTCCAGGCCCCAGGCCTGTGCCCTCCCTCCAGGCCTCAAGCCTGTGCCCTCTCTCCAGGCTCCGGCCTGTGCTCTCTCCAGGCCCCAGGCCTGTGCCCTCCCTCCAGGCCCCAGGCCTGTGCCCTCCCTCCAGGCCTCAAGCCTGTGCCCTCTCTCCAGGCTCCGGCCTGTCCTCCCTCCAGGCCCCAGGCCTGTGCCCTCCCTCCAGGCCTCAAGCCTGTGCCCTCTCTCCAGGCTCCGGCCTGTGCTCTCTCCAGGCCCCAGGCCTGTGCCCTCCCTCCAGGCCCCAGGCTTGTGCCCTCTCTCCAGGCCCCAGGCCTGTGCCCTCTCTCCAGGCCCCAGGCCTGTGCCCTCCCTCCAGGCCTCAGGCCTGTGCCCTCACTCCAGGCCCCAGGCCTGTGCCCTCACTCCAGGCCCCAGGCCTGTGCCCTCACCCCAGGCCTGTGCCCTCACTCCAGGCCCCAGGCCTGTGCCCCTCCTTCAGGCTCCTGCCTGCGCCCTTCCGGCTGGAAGTGGGCTGTGCAGCAGCTCTCGAGGGGTCAGAGGTTGCTGTTTGAAGCCGACCGGCCCCACGCAGTGTATGACCCAGGGGATTGGAAGTGTGGAGTAACGTTCCCGTCCCACACGTCGCCATCCCCCGGTCATCGGAAGTGGGCCAGTCTGTTCCAGACCCCCGCCCTCCCTTGTGAACCGAAGGCACCGGCTGGTGTCCAACATCCGGAAGGTAGGACTAGTAAATCGGGGTATACTGTTGGGCCGGGGAAGTGTTCCACTGACTTGCCGGGTAGTGCACGTGTTAATTAGTACAGTCTCCGTTGATTGGGGCAGAACCAGTAGCCTCCAGTTGTTTGAGTTAGTTTGTTAGGCAGGCGTAGTTGGCTGTATCGTTGTTAGCCGTAGAGTAGCCTGCAGGTAGGGAGGTTGTTCTTCTTGTCCCAACAGGAGTGGAGAGGTGCGACAATCAAGGTGACCCGCAAGTTGGAAGTGAGTATCACCCTGTGTCTGTCTGTCGGTCATCCCCCCTGTATACCGGTCCGGAGGGTTTGCTCGCGGACGCGAGGACCCCCCTCTCACCACACAACGTGCGAGAGTGCGAGTGTGTGAGAATTGGGTAGCTGAGGCCTATTGGCCAGTGATGACCTTCCGCCCAGCCGGTTAAGGTCGCGGCTACCCCTGACGTGTCCCGTACTCCAGGCGGAGGTCGGGCGTACGTCTCAACCGACATATTCCTCTCTTTCCAGACCCCTGTCGTCCGCGGTGAGGTGGTGTCCGCCCTGAGGAGTGGTCTCGAGAGTGAAGTCTCTGGCGTGCCTGGAAATCGTCTGCGGCGGCGTTGCACAGGTGGGTGGAGTGACGACACCTGCACAGCAGCAGGCGGTACATCCTTGTTAGCCGCTCACAGTGCTACTCCGACCTCCAACTGTTCCCTGGACTTTGCCCTTATCAGGAGACCGTCCAAGTAAGGGATAATTAAGACGCCTTTTCTTCGAAGAAGAACCATCATTTCGGCCATTACCTTGGTAAAGACCCGGGGTGCCGTAGACAATCCAAACGGCAGCGTCTGAAACTGATAGTGACAGTTCTGTACCACGAACCTGAGGTACCCTTAGTGATAAGGGCAAATTTGGGACATGGAGGTAAGCATCCCTGATGTCTCGGGACACCAGATAGTCCCCTTCTTCCCGGTTCGTTATCACTGCTCTGAGTGACTCCATCTTGATTTGAACCTTTGTAAGTGTTCAAATTTTTTTAGATTTAGAATAGGTCTCACCTAGCCTTCTGGCTTCAGTACCACAATATAGTGTGGAATAATACCCCCTTTTCTTGTTGTAGGAGGGGTAATTTAATTATCACCTGCTGGGAATACAGCTCGTGAATTTTTTCCCATACTGCCTCCTTGTCGGAGGGAGACCTTGGTAAAGCAGACTTCAGGAGCCTGCGCAGGGGAAACGTCTCGACATTCCAAACTGTACCCCTGGGATACTACTTGTAGGATCCAGGGGTCCTGTACGGTCTCAGCGTCATGCTGAGAGCTTGTCAGAAGCGGTGGAACGCTTCTGTTCCTGGGAATGGGCTGCCTGCTGCAGTCTTCTTCCCTTTCCTCTATCCCTGGGCAGATATGACTCTTATAGGGACGAAAGGACTGAAGCTGAAAAGACGGTGTCTTTTTCTGCAGAGATGTGACTTAGGGTAAAAACGGTGGATTTTCCAGCAGTTGCCGTGGCCACCAGGTCCGATGGACCGACCCCAAATAACTCCTCTTCCTTTATACGGCAATACACCTTTGTGCCGTTTGGAATCTGCATCACCTGACCACTGTCGTGTCCATAAACATCTTCTGGCAGATATGGACATCGCACTTACTCTTGATGCCAGAGTGCAAATATCCCTCTGTGCATCTCGCATATATAGAAATACATCCTTTAAATGCTCTATAGTCAATAAAATACTGTCCCTGTCAAGGGTATCAATATTTTTAGTCAGGGAATCCGACCAAGCCACCCCAGCTCTGCACATCCAGGCTGAGGCGATCGCTGGTCGCAGTATAACACCAGTATGTGTGTATATACTTTTTATGATATTTTTCCAGCCTCCTCTCAGCTGGCTCCTTGAGGACGGCCCTATCTATAGACGGTACCGCCACTTGTTCTGATAAGCGTGTGAGCGCCTTATCCACCCTAAGGGGTGTTTCCCAACGCGCCCTAACTTCTGGCGGGAAAGGGTATACCGCCCATATTTTCTATCGGGGGGAACCCACGCATCATCACACACTTCATTTAATTTATCTGATTCAGGAAAAACTACGGTAGTTTTTTCACATCCCACATAATACCCTCTTTTGTGGTACTTGTAGTATCAGAAATATGTAACACCTCCTTCATTGCCCTTAACGTGTGGCCCTAATAAGGAATACGTTTGTTTATTCACCGTCGACACTGGATTCAGTGTCCCTGTCTGTGTCTGTGTCGACCGACTAAAGTAAACGGGCGTTTTAAAACCCCTGACGGTGTTTTTGAGACGTCTGGACCGGTACTAATTGTTTGTCGGCCGTCTCATGTCGTCAACCGACCTTGGCGCGTGTTGACATTATCACGTAATTCCCTAAATAAGCCATCCATTCCGGTGTCGACTCCCTAGAGAGTGACATCACCATTACAGGCAATTGCTCCGCCTCCTCACCAACATCGTCCTCATACATGTCGACACACACGTACCGACACACAGCACACACACAGGGAATGCTCTGATAGAGGACAGGACCTACTAGCCCTTTGGAGAGACAGAGGGAGAGTTTGCCAGCACACACCAAAAACGCTATAATTATATAGGGACAACCTTATATAAGTGTTTTCCCTTATAGCATCTTTTTTATATATTTCTAACGCCAAATTAGTGCCCCCCCTCTCTGTTTTAACCCTGTTTCTGTAGTGCAGTGCAGGGGAGAGCCTGGGAGCCTTCCCTCCAGCCTTTCTGTGAGGGAAAATGGCGCTGTGTGCTGAGGAGATAGGCCCCGCCCCTTTTTCGGCGGCCTCATCTCCCGCTCTTAACGGATTCTGGCAGGGGTTAAATATCTCCATATAGCCCCCGGAGGCTATATGTGAGGTATTTTTAGCCAAAAAAGGTTTTCATTTGCCTCCCAGGGCGCCCCCCTCCCAGCGCCCTGCACCCTCAGTGACTGCCGTGTGAAGTGTGCTGAGAGGAAAATGGCGCACAGCTGCAGTGCTGTGCGCTACCTTAAGAAGACTGAGGAGTCTTCTGCCGCCGATTCTGGACCTCTTCTCGTTTCAGCATCTGCAAGGGGGCCGGCGGCGAGGCTCCGGTGACCATCCAGGCTGTACCTGTGATCGTCCCTCTGGAGCTAATGTCCAGTAGCCAAGAAGCCAATCCATCCTGCACGCAGGTGAGTTCACTTCTTCTCCCCTAAGTCCCTCGTTGCAGTGATCCTGTTGCCAGCAGGACTCACTGTAAAATAAAAAACCTAAGCTAAACTTTTCTAAGCAGCTCTTTAGGAGAGCCACCTAGATTGCACCCTTCTCGGCCGGGCACAAAAATCTAACTGAGGCTTGGAGGAGGGTCATAGGGGGAGGAGCCAGTGCACACCACCTGATCCTAAAGCTTTACTTTTTGTGCCCTGTCTCCTGCGGAGCCGCTATTCCCCATGGTCCTTTCAGGAACCCCAGCATCCACTAGGACGATAGAGAAAATGTATTAGTGCAACTAGCAAAGCTACATGGTTCATTCCAGACACAAAGTTACTTGCCTTTTATATTTGCTCCCATTCCCAACTTAAGGCCCCCATACACCTAACTGCCGATGATTGGTGATCCATCGGGGAATAAGGGAAATTAAACATGTTAAAACTGTCCAATTTGCTGATAAGGGAATCGGGAGTTTTAAACACATTTAAAATTCCTGATTCACCAACCCGGCCATTCGGGAATCGGTGAATAGAGGCAATATTTTGCAGATGTATGGAGGCCATTTTACTGTGGGTGGAGCCTTTGTACTGTGAGAAGAGCCTTTGTACTAAGGGTTTCCCTACATTTTAATATTATTATTATTATTATTATTATTATTATCTTATTTATATGGCGCCACAAAGGATTTGCACTGCCTATTACAGAGTACAAAACAAATGAACAAAAGAAGAAGAAAAAAAAACAACATTACAGTTTGAGACAATATAGGACAGATACAGAGTATATACAGAAAACCAGGGGTTAGATGCCACCAAAGGGAGTATGGAGTATAAGATGGTGTAAGTAAGAGAAGGAAAGGTACATGAGGAAAGAAGGCCCTGCTCTTGCGAGCTTACAATCTAAAGGTGAGGGGCTATCAGACTGGGGTGACACAGAAGGGATACGGAGGGTTAGGAGGACAACTGACTGGGTTTGGTGAAGAAGTATGTATTGAGAGCCCATTTGAAGTTTTGTAGAGAGGTGGAGATATCGGATGGGGAGAGGAAGAGAATTCCAGAGATAGGGGGCAGCATGTGCAAAATCATGTAGGTAGGAGTGGGAGGAGGTAATTAATTGGCAGGAGAGACGGCGAGCATCAGCATAGCGAAGAGGACGGGTGGGAGCATTTATCGGATCGGCAGACACTACTGGGGTCCGAATTCGGCCCTGGCACACGCGTTGTGTACGGGGGCGCGCGGTCACTAAAGTCAGGGGCGTACCATGAGTCAGTGGGCGTGGACTTGCAGCATGCTCCCGTTTCCATGGAGATGGGCGAGGGAGACGGGTGGCACGCGACCAGCACACAGGGGCGTGCAGCGAGTCATAGGGACGTGGACTGGCGGCACGCCTCAATTTCTATGGAGGCGGGAAGGGAGACAGGGGAGCAGCCAGAGCAGAGAGCCGAAGGCTGCGCTGTGCGCGGCCTTCCCGGCTCTCTGCCTGTCAGGAACGTCCCATAAGCCCATCGTCCCTTCTGACATTTACCAGAAGGGCCAGATGGACATTCCAACCCTGCCCAGAAACTATACCAAGACTTAGTAAATAAAAGGACATGCAAGAGTATATAAATAGAATGCTGGAGACAGTAACGCAAATCTCATTACTGGGTGATTACAGAAAGTGTAGCCACATCATGGTGGCCTTACGTCTGTGCATGTCACCTGACACATACAGTTCACTGACAAATGCCCTGGTAATAAGACGATGCTTGTCTTTGGTACTCATACACCACAATCTGGAAAGTAATACTAGAATGGCCCTTACAGTCTCAGAAATAAAGTCACAGAATAAAGAAACATGGACACTTGAAGAAAGATTGTTCAAGATGAAAAGCAACACAGAATATTTCCAATAGGATTCGAGCAGACAGGTAGAATCACTGTCACTGGTGATAGGAAGTTCTTCCCAAAACGTGAACATCTATATTGTGTCAACACTGCAAAGGACAGGTAATTGCATTCATATGTGGTGCAGATGCCTGGAGCATGTACACCTGGTAAGCATACAGAAACCGCTACAACGGAACCTTACACAAGATCTCATACTATCAGCTTTTCTGGCAAGTATGAGGTACAATTGTTGCATACAAGCAAAAACCACAAAGAGCAATAATTCCTACAGTTCAATGGGCAACAGATAAATAGGGGTCAATCCTATTAGGTGCGAGCTGCATATTGCGAGTTGCAGTTTTCTCAGCAAATTCTCATTTTGCAATCCAATTAGAAATTCACACTAAACCAGGCAGAGTCAACTCGCATTTTTCTGGGCGAAAAATGGTAAGAAAAATCCCCCTAATAACTAGTTAGGCTGACCATATTATCCATTTACCTGAGACACACATGAATTACACAGGTTCTGTGGCTGGCTGACTTCAAGCCTACATTTCAGCTGGTTTTAATCAGACACAGAACCTGATCCATGAGCGTCCCAGGTAAAAGGGATAATATGGTCACCCTAAATTAGTAAATTGGAAGTTTACAATTAGCTATATTAGTCCAATCACTAGACGTCATGGAGGGAGGAGGGTGTTAAAAAATTACACCAAAATCAACTTTTTTGTTGCATTATGCCCCCCCCCCCCCACACCAATTAAATTAGAGTATTTTTGTTAGAAAATATTTGCTTTTTATCATTTGTTTACATTGTTTTAACATCACCTCAAAGTACCACAAAGCATATTTTTCCTCCTTTTTTCTTGCATTTCTCTCTTTTTTTTTTATGAAAGTAAATGAAAAAAGTTTGCTTTTTATATATATATGTATTTTTTTACATAAGAAAAGCACAAATCAGCCATTTGACACCTTTTTAAAGCATCTTGTGTTTTCATTTTGCCCACTAACATCCTTCTATATGATTCTACTAATGAAACTGTCATTTTCTGGGGTCCAGCAAGGTCACCCCATTTTTTTATGCACTTCTTGCACATCTCATATATATGACAATTCACCCCCCCCCCCCCACTCCCACCGCTGCAAGTACCATAAATAGGCATTTTTAATTGAATTGCAGAGATCTCAGGTGCGCGCATTCAACCGAATGTCTCTGAGTTTCATGAAACAACTCGCACCTAATTTGACTGAACCTGTGTTGTCTTGTACAGATGATATACAGTATACAGACACTTATTGTGGCAATGAGAAACAATTATTCATGGATATTCAACCACAAATCTGGTTCTTATAGGTGCCTCTGCCGGTGGAGAGGTGTGCAGTGTAGTGATGAAGTGATAGCTAGTGCCGGTGATTTGTGCAGCACTGCCAATGCGTGACATTGTAGAGGCAGCGGCATTTCTAGAGAGGAGGGGACCCGTGTGCAGACTCTGTGTGTGGGCCCCCTCCTCTCCTGTAGCCGTCACCGCCGCTGCTAGTGCTCTCAGTGCTGAGACTCTGGCACAGTGCCAGTCTACAGCGCATGCGCAGCGCAGCGCATGAGTCTACAGGACTCCGAAAAATGGCCCACATTCACTTGATATGACAGGCTACATAACATCTGTGCACAGGGCACACAGTGACATTGGTGTGAGTAGTGCGGTGAAGGCGCTGCTGCCATATTTAAAGCATACAACTGTAACACCTCACGGGGAACAGCTAGGATAGTAAACAGATACAGTATTATTTTCTCATACGTCCTAGAGGATGCTGGGGTCCACTTCTTGACCATGGGGTATAGACGGTTCCGCAGGAGCCATGGGCACTCTTAAGACTTTTCAATGGGTGTGAACTGGCTCCTCCCTCTATGCCCCTCCTCCAGACCTCAGTTTTAGAAATGTGCCCAGGCAGACTGGATGCACTCTGGGGAGCTCTACTGAGTTTCTCTGAAAAGACTTATGTTAGGTTTGTTATTTTCAGGGAGAACTGCTGGCAACAGTCTCCCTGCTTCGTGGGACTGAGGGGGCAGAAGTAGGAACCAACTTCCTGAGGAGTTTCATGGCTCTGCTTCTGGCTGACAGGACACCATTAGCTCCTGAAGGGTACTGAACGCTAGCTGTGTCTAGATGCTCACTCCCACAGCACGCCGTCACCCCCCTCACAGAGCCAGAAGTCAGAAGTCAGGTGAGTAGAAGAAGACAGATCTTCTATCAAGAAAAGTGACGGCTGAGGTACAGTGCGGCTGGCGGGAGCGCAGCGCGCCATTGCTGCCCACACACACAGGCACTGCAGGGTGCAGGACGCGGGGGGGGGCGCTGTGGGCTGCAAAAACACCTCTATAAACTGGCAAAAAGGGGGCATAAGATGCCCGGGCACAGCCCTACCCCCGCCAGTATAAATATTATGAAAAGTTTCTGAGGTAAAAAGGGCGGAGCTTCTTCCTCAGGCAGCCAGCACACTGCTGAGTGCCATTTTCTCTCTCCTCAGGCTGCAGAGACATCGCTGGTCCTCCTTCACTTCTGACTACAAGTATCAGGGTGTAAAACAGGGGGGGCACAAGCGAATTTGGTGCTTTACAAGTGTGTTTTACTGTGTAAAAAGCGCTGCATGTCAGTGGGCATCTGTGTTCACAGGCATTAGATACTGGCGCTGGGGTTGTGAACTGGCTGCTCCTAAACTGTGTCCCTCTGACAGATTTTACTGTGGGTCTGTCCCCATAAGTCCCAGTGTGTCTGTGTGTGTGTTGTACACGTGTGTAAGACATGTCAGAGGCAGCGACTTCCTCCTCGGAGGAAACCATTTTAGGGACACAGAAGTGTAATGTGGTTGCGCTGTCGGCACACCAAGAGACTGCATGGGTGAAAGAAATACGTGATAGTATGCATCATATCAATAGGAGATTAGATAAGTCTGAATCTCATGCTGAGTGCTGGAGAAAATCTGTGGAAGATGTGATATTTCAGGGTTCTGTTCTTCAATCCGCAGGCGACCCCTCTGGGTCACATAAGAGACCATTTGCGAATATTGTGAATACTGATACCGTCACGGACACTGATTCTTGTGTTGACGATAGTGACTCCAGAGAAATAGATCATAAATTGGCAAAAAAGATACAATATATGATTGTAGCTATAAGGGAAGTTCTGGAAGTCATGGAAGCCACTCCTGTACCTCAGGAGAAGGCTTATTTCTATAAAGAAAAGAAATCTAAGGTCACTTTCCCTCCTTCCCACAAGCTTAATACTCTCTTTGAAGGGATGTGGGTGAATCCTGAAAAGAAATTTCGTATTCCCAAGAGAATTCAGATAGTTTATCCTTTCCCGGTGGAGGACAGGAAAAAATGGGAGTCACCCCCTGTGCACTGTACAGGTTGACAAAGAAGGTAATTCTCCCTGCACCTGGCACGGCTTCACTAAAAGAGCCGGCAGACCGAAAGATGGAAACTACATTGAAATCCAGTTATGTTGCCAATGGTACGCTGCTCAGGCCCACAATTGCTTGTGCGTGGGTGAGTCGCGCTATTGAAAAATGGTCAGAAAGCGTGTCATCAGAAATTTACAAGATTGATAAAGATGAGATACTCCTTAAGTTAGGGAATATCAAAGACGCTGCCGCATACATGCTAGAAGCGATGAAAGATATTGGACTCTTGAGTTCACAAGCCACTACCATGGCAGTATCGGCTCGGCGGGCATTGTGGATTCGCCAGTGGAACACGAAAGCAGATTCCAAAAGAAATATGGAGTCTCTCCCATATAAAGGTGAGGCCTTGTTTGGCGATGGACTGGATGCGTTAGTCTCGGCGGCTACCGCAGGTAAGTTGACATTTTTGCCCCCTGCGCCTGCACCGGCAAAAAGACATATCACCCGCACATGCAGTCCTTTCGGCTAAATAAATACAAAAGAGCGAGAGGTTCCCCCTTCTTTGCAGGTAGGGGAAGGGGAAAGGGAAAGAAGTCCACAGCGGCTCCAGGTTCCCAGGAGCAGAAGTCTACCCCTACTTCTGCCAAATCTTCAGCACGACGCTGGGGCTCCTTTGCGGGAGGCCGCTCGGGTGGGGGCACGTCTCAAACTGTTCAGCCAAGATTGGATTCTGTCTGGCCTGGACCCCTGGGTTTTGCAAATAGTATCCCAGGGGTACAAGCTGGAGTTTCAAGACGTTCCCCCATGCCGATTTTTCAAATCAACCTTGCCAGCTTCTCTTCCGGAAAGGGAAGCAGTAACAGCAATACAAAAATTATGTCAGGATCAGGTCATAGTCCTGGTAACTTTGTCACAACAAGGGGAGGGGTTTTATTCAAGCCTTTTAGTAGTTCCGAAGCCGGACGGCTCGGTCAGACCGATCATAAACCTAAAAAATCTGAATCTCTACTGAGGGTAGTGATTTCCAGTCTGGAGGACGGGGACTACATGATGTCTGTAGACATAAAGGATGCTTACCTGCATGTTCCCATTTATCCTCCTCACCAGGATTATCTGAGATTCGCGGTTCAGGATTGCCATTACCAATTCCAGATGTTACCTTTCGGTCTCTCCATGGCGCCGAGGGTATTCACCAAGGTGATGGCGGAGATTATGGTTCTCCTGCGTCAAAAAGGAGTCAATATAATTCCTTATCGAGACGATCTCCTGATAAAGGCGAGATCCAGGGAGCAGTTGTTACAAAACATCACACTCTCCCTGTCAATACTCCAACAACACGGTTGGATCATAAATTAACCAAAGTCACAGTTGGAACCGACGACAAGATTGTCTTTTCTCGGGATGATTCTGGACACAGAAGTTCAGAGAGTATTTCTTCCGGTGGAAAAGGCTCTGGAAATCCAGAAAATGGTAAAACAGATATTGAAACCATCAAGTGTGGCGATCCATCAGTGCATTCAATTGTTGGGGAAGATGGTGGCGGCCTACGAGGCCATACAGTTTGGCAGGTTCCATGCCAGAGTATTCCAGTGGGACCTGTTGGGCAAGTGGTCGGGATCCCACCTACACATGCACCGGAAGATAATCCTGTTGTCAAAAGACAGGATTTCGCTCCTGTGGTGGCGACACAGTTCTCACCTACTAGAGGGATGCAGGTTCGGGATTCAGGACTGGGTCCTGGTAACCACGGATGCAAGTCTCCGAGGCTGGGGAGCTGTCACTCAAGGGGGAAAGCTTCCAAGGAAAATGGTCAAGTCAGGAAGCCTGCCTTCACATAAACGTGCTGGAATTGAGAGCCATTTACAACGGCCTTCAACAAGCGGTACAACTTCTTTAAGATCATACTGTGCAGATCCAGTCGGACAATGTAACAGCAGTTGCGTACATAAACCGGCAGGGCGGAACGAAAAGCAGAGCGGCAATGGCAGAGGTGACGAAGATCCTCCTCTGGGCAGAATGACATGTAAAGGCTCTGTCGTCAATTTTCATTCCGGGAGTAGACAACTGGGAAGCAGACTTCCTCAGCAGACACGATCTCCATCCAGGAGAGTGGGGCCTCCACCAAGCAGTCTTTGCAGAGGTGACAAGTCTTTAGGGGAGTTCCTCAAGTAGACATGATGGCATCTCGTCTCAACAAGAAGCTTCAGAGATATTGTTTCAGGTCGAGAGACCCTCAAGCAATAGCAGTGGATGCACTGGTGACCCAGTGGGTATTCCGGTCAGTGTATGTCTTCCCTCCACTTCCGCTTATCCCAAAAGTTCTCAGGATCATAAGAAGAACAAGGGTTCGAACAATCTTCATTGCCCCAGACTGGCCAAGGAGAGCTTGGTACCCAGATCTTCAGGAGTTGCTCATAGAATATCCTCAGCCTCTTCCTCTTTGCGAGGACCTGCTGCAGCAGGGGCCGTGCGTGTATCAAGACTTACCGTGGCTACGTTTGACGGCATGGCTGTTGAGCGCCGGATCCTAGCCTGAAATGGTATTCCCAAGGAAGTTATCCCAACCCTTATTCAGGCCAGGAAAGGAGTAACGTCGAAACATTACCACCGTATTTGGAGAAAATATGTGTCTTGGTGTGAATCCAAGAAGGCTCCTACGGAAGAGTTTCAGTTGGGATGTTTTCTCCATTTTCTGCAGGCTGGCGTTGAGGCGGGCCTCCGAATGGGGTTAATCAAGGTCCAGATTTCGGCCTTGTCAGTGTTCTTCCAAAAACAATTGGCCTCTCTTCCAGAGGTTCAGACTTTCGTGAAAGGGGTTCTGCACTTCCAGCCTCCATTTGTGCCTCCAGTGGCACCATGGTACCTTACCGTGGTGTTGCAGTTCCTTCAATCGGATTGGTTTGAGCCTCTACAAGAGATAGAGTTGAAGTTTCTCACTTGGAAAGTGGTGATGCTTTTGGCATTGGCATCCGCACGGCGGGTGTTGGAATTGGGGGCCTTGTTTCACAAGAGCCCTTACCTGATCTTCCATGAAGATAGGGCAGAGTTGAGAACTCGTCAACATTTTCTTCCAAAGGTGGTTTCATCTTTCCACATAAACCAACCTATTGTGGTGCCAGTGGTTACTGACACATTCACTGAGTCAAAGTCTCTAGATGTAGTTAGAGCTTTGAAGATTTATGTCGCTAGAACAGCTCGAATACGGAAAACAGAGTCCTTGTTTGTCCTGTATGCTCCCAACAAGATTGGGTGTCCTGCTTCCAAGCAGACTATTGCGCGTTGGATCAGAGGTACGATTCAGCACGCTCATACTACGGCTGGATTGCTGTTACCGACGTCGGTGAAGGCCCATTCCACTAGGAAGGTGGGCTCATCCTGGGCGGCTGCCTGGGGGGTCTCGGCATTGCAACTTTGCCGAGCAGCTACTTGGTCGGGGTCAAACACATTTGAAAAATTCTACAAGTTTGACACCTTGGCCGATGAAGACCTCAAGTTCGGTCAATCGGTGCTCCAGGGTCATCCGCACTCTCCCGTCCGTACTGGAGCTCTGGTATAAACCCCATGGTCAAGAAGTGGACCCCAGCATCCTCTAGGACGTATGAAAAAACAGGATTTTGATACCTACCGGTAAATCCTTTTCTCCTAGTCCGTAGAGGATGCTGGGCGCCCGTCCCAGTGCGTACTTTACCTGCAGTTTTGTTATTACAGTTACACAAGTTGTGTTATATTAGTTTCAGCATGTTGCTGTTATTGGTTCATGCCTGTTGGCGTGTGTTATGTTGAATGCCATGTTGTGCGGTATGGTCAGTGGTGCAAGTGGGCGGGTACGGGTGGGTACGGCGTACCCGTAAGAATTTAGCCGTGGGTACGCCGTACCCACACCGACGGGCCGCCGCTCCTCTTCCTTCCCTCCCTCCCCCACGCCGCACCGCCGCACACGCCTCTGATGTGAGGGCAGGAGAGTGCAGCCTGCGCCTCTCGTTCCCCTCAGTCTCCGGTGGGTGTTTCAGTTTACTTCAGCGCCGATCCGTGAGCCAATCAGAGCTCGCACCCGCGAGCTCTGATTGGCTCACGGATCGGCGCTGAATTAAACTGAGACACCCGCCGAAGACTGAGGGGAACGAGAGGCGCAGGCTGCACTCTCCTGCCCTCACATGACAGACAGGAGGACAGCGACGGCAGCGGTGAGTAGGGGAGGGGGGCATGTTATACCTGGCACTGGGGGGGCATGTATACCTGGCACTGGGGGCATATCTGGCACAGGGGGGCATATATTATATACCTGGCACTGGGG
Source organism: Pseudophryne corroboree (assembly GCF_028390025.1). Classification (NCBI taxonomy): domain Eukaryota; kingdom Metazoa; phylum Chordata; class Amphibia; order Anura; family Myobatrachidae; genus Pseudophryne; species Pseudophryne corroboree. The sequence continues at coordinate 101,803,411 of NC_086448.1, forward strand.
GCATATCTGGCACAGGGGGGCATATATACCTGGCACTGGGGGATATCTGGCACAGGGGGGCATGTATACCTGGCACTGGGGGCATATCTGGCACAGGGGGGCATATATACCTGGCACTGGGGGCATATCTGGCACAGGGGGGCATATATACCTGGCACTGGGGGATATCTGGCACAGGGGGGCATGTATACCTGGCACTGGGGGCATATCTGGCACAGGGAGGCATATATACCTGGCACTGGGGGATATCTGGCACAGGGGGGCATGTATACCTGGCACTTGGGGATATCTGGCACTGGGGGGGCATGTATACCTGGCACTGGGGGATATCTGGCACTGGGGGGGCATGTATATCTGGCACTGGGGGCATATCTAGCACAGGGGGGCATATATACCTGGCACTGGGGGATATCTGGCACAGGGGGGCATGTATACCTGGCACTGGAGGATATCTGGCACTGGGGGCATATCTGGCACTGTAGGGGCATTTCTGTATCTGGCACGGGGGGCAATGTATATCTGACACAGTGGGGGCATTTGTGTATCTAGCACTGTGGGGCAATGTGTATCTGACACTGTGAGGCAATGTATGGCACTCTGGGGGCATTTCTGTATCTGGCACTGTGGGGCAATGTGTATCTGGCACTGTGGGGCAATGTGTATCTGGCACTGTGGGGCAATGTGCATCTGGCACTGTGGGGCAATGTGCATCTGGCACTGTGGGGCAATGTGTATCTGGCACTCTGGAGACATTTGTGTATCTGGCACTGTGGGGCAATGTGTATCTGGCACTGTGGGGCAATGTGTATCTGGCACTGTGGGGCAATGTGTATCTGGCACTCTGGGGACATTTGTGTATCTGGCACTGTGGGGCAATGTGCATCTGGCACTGTGGGGCAATGTGTATCTGGCACTGTGAGGCAATGTGTATCTGACACTCTGGGGACATTTGTGTATCTGGCACTCTGGGGACATTTGTGTATCTGGCACTGTGGGGCAATGTGTATCTGGCACTGTGGGGTTATATGTATCTGGCACTGTGGGGCAATGTATATCTAGCACTGTGGTGCAACGTGTATCTGACACTATTGGGGTCATACGTGTATCTGCCCCTCCCCCATATGTGTATCACGCCCCCATTTTCATTGGCCACGCCCCATGTGGCATTTGGCCACACCCATTTTTTTGCGCGCGCGCCTTCGGCGCGCGCACACAGTACCCGTAAGACATTTTTTCTACTTGCACCACTGGGTATGGTTGAGGTGTGAGCTGGTATGTATCTCACCACTAGTATTAAAGTAAATCCTTTAATCAAAATGTCAGTCTCCCTGGGCACAGTTCCTATAACTGAGGTCTGGAGGAGGGGCATAGAGGGAGGAGCCAGTTCACACCCATTGAAGAGTCTTAAGCGTGCCCATGGCTCCTGCGGAACCCTCTATACCCCATGATCAAGAAGTGGACCCCAGCATCCTCTACGGACTAGGAGAAAAGGATTTACCAGTAGGTATCAAAATCCTGTTGTTATTATTATTATTATTATTATTATCCTTTATATGGCGCCACAAGGGATCCGCAGTGCCTATTACACAGTACAGCAAATAAGAAAACAGCACTTACAGTTCAAGACAATATAGGACAGATATAGAAAACCCGGGGTTAGGTGCCATCAAAGGGAGTATGGAGTATAAGATAGTGTAAGTAAGAAAAGGAAAGGCACATGAGGAAAGAAGTCCCTGCTCTTGTGAGCTTACAATCTAAAAGGTGAAGGGCTAACAGACCAGAGTGACACAGAAGGGGTAGACAGTGAGCATAGACAACAGGGTTAGGAGGAGAGTTGACTGGGTTTGGTGAAGAAGTGGGTCTTCAGAGCTCGTTTGAAGTTTTGTAGAGAGGTGGAGAGTCAGATGGGGAGAGGTAGAGCATTCCAAAGATAGGGAGCAGCACGTGTAAAATCTTGTAGGTAGGAGTGGGGGGAGGTAATTAGTTGTCAGGAGAGACTGCGTGCATTAGCAGAGCGAAGAGGATGGGTGGGAATGTAAAGAGAGATAAGGTCAGAGATGTAAGAGGGAGAAGAGTGGGTGAGGGCTTTGTAGGTGGCTGCACTAGAAGTACGGTATTATGTGCAGCCATGGTCACTGCCTTTACTACCTAAACAAGTATCACAAATATGCCTATACATACAGCCAACATTTTACACATAAAAATCGGTAAACATTAGAAAAGGGGGCGTGGCTACGGGTACGCCCCTTTTCCTATACTTTCAATGGAAGTTTGGAGAGCCATAAATCCGTACAGACCATAAAAAAGGTCCTGTACCTGCGAAAAAGGTACAGCTGGAGGGTATGCTTATACATTTACTGTTCAAAGCATAACTGCGAACTGCGCCAAGTCATATTGCATTAAATCTATCCCAATGTTCATTACTCAGCACCAGAGCCAGCCAAGCACACCTTGCTGCAAGACCAATAAACTGTACAGATCAGACAGGTCTCCTACGTGAGCAAAATGACCCTATAAAGCACTGCAATAACTTTCTATTTATTAGATAGAAAATGTTCCCAATAAGCAACAGAGCTATGACCTCAGCTTCAGACTTGTGCTTTCATTTTCTAAATTGCACTTGAAAAGTGACAGAACCTGCTACAGTTGCTATGGGTTACAGCACAGTTTCCTTGCTTTGGCTGATTACATCTTGATAAATGGAATCCATATCATGGTTGTGTGTTTGGGATTTACCTGTTCATGAACAGAGCTACAAGGACAGCCAATCCTAGTAGAGGGCACATGAAGCCAGGCGGTGCAAGTACAGCATAAAGGCATTTGTGATCCAGCCAGCGTACCTACTATCTCTGCAGGCGCCAAACTACAGTTTATTGTTATTTGTTCCTATGCGTTGATGTCATTGTATGTGAGTATTTAAGCTTATTGTTCTGCAAGCTAGACAAATTATTCTTACATGTTGGCAGGAGGAGTGTTTAGTCAGAGATGGGAAACAACAGGTCTGGGTTATATAATTAGCATATGCAGATATAATACTCTGGACCTTTTCATGTTTAGGCAACAAGGCAATTGGGATTAATCCAATTACCTGCTAATACACAGAGGGTGTGAGCTAGCGCGGCAACAGACGCACTTTACGGCAGCCTGAACTCGCACAAAACTGCTCTCAGTTCCATAGGGCTGCGAGCAAAAATGAGCGAATTTGGGCTGAAAGCGGGCTGTGAGGGGGAGAGATGCAGTGCCGATCACAGGTAGTATGGTTGATCCCATTGTGTGCTGTGCCCTGCATTAGACTCCTGGTCACCTTCTCCACAGGAGCCAACAGTTACCAACTGCCATTGGGGGGAGGAGCCACAGAGATCAGTCTTATAATTTCCCCATATACCACGATATGGGTACCGCCCCTAATCGGCCCACCACTAGCTCCAACACCGTGGGAATAATAAAGGGGATATAAGCCGTATTTACAACTGTATTGGTAACTAGGAACTGCGCTCCCATCACCAGTGTATGCAGTACCTGCAAAGCATTGCTCTGTCTGGTGATTGCATATCCACGTGTCTGGATTCCCAACTGCAGAATACAGTATACTGTGTTTAGTTTGCAGCAATCTGCCTAGGTGATCTAAAAGAACCCACTAGGATGTGTGCTCCTCACAGGCATCAGACAAGATGGTGCTGGGATGAAGGAGGGGAGTGATATTTAGGGATAGACACTAAATTGCGAGTATTCGATGGTTGTCAGCCCTCTGATGCGGCTTTCCGATGTCCATCCAATTGTTGTCTGCTTCTGTGCGGCTGTGGACACCTGGAAATGTTATCCGCAGCTCAGCTATTGGTGGTCATTCCGAGTTGTTCGCTCGTTGCCGATTTTCGCTATATTGCGATTAGTCGCTTACTGCGCAAGGTTCGCAGAGCGCATGCGCTTAGTTATTTTACACAAAAGTTAGGTATTTTACTCACGGCATAACGAGGATTTTTCATCGTTCTGGTGATCGGAGTGTGATTGACAGGAAGTGGGTGTTTCTGGGCGGAAACTGGCCGTTTTCTGGGCGTGTGCGAAAAAACGCTGGCGTTTCTGGGAAAAAACGCGGGAGTGTCTGAAGAAACGGGGGAGTGTCTGGGCGAACGCTGGGTGTGTTTGTGACGTCAAACCAGGAACGAAACTGACTGAACTGATCGCAATGGCTGAGTAAGTCTGGAGCTACTCAGAAACTGCTAAGAATTTTCTATTCGCAATTCTGCTAATCTTTCGTTCGCAATTATGCTAAGCTAAGATTCACTCCCAGAGGGCGGCGGCTTAGCGTGTGCAATGCTGCTAAAAGCAGCTAGCGAGCGAACAACTCGAAATGAGGGCCATTGTGCGCATGAGCTATGTTTCTATGCATGCACACAATAAAAGTTATAAAACCATCAATGCTTATATCATTGAGTCGCTGGATTTGATGTCAGAAGCTCGGCAACCATTCATTGCCGGGCTTCGATGTCCATCCCCAGTACTAATTACCAGGGATTGTCTTATTGCATTAATTATGCAGTGGAGCAAAGTGCAATGGCATGCCACGTTCTTTATGTATAGTTATATTGGGAGAAGTGGAGGAGAGGTCTATGGGGGTGATTCAGATCTCATCGCTCGGCTGCTAACTTTGCTGTCCTGAGTTCAGATAGTCGCCGCCCCCAGGGGGAGTGTAAATTCGCCGTGCATGTGTGATTCCATGTGTACGCCGAGCTGCAAAAATCCAGTGTGTGCAGTCTCTGCGCAGCCCAAGACTTACTCCTGTGATGAGAAGAGGCTGATCGGGGGCCTGAGCTGACGTCACACACCCTCCCTGAAAATGCTTGAGCACGCCTGCGTTTTTACGGACACTCCCAATAAACAGTCATTTACCACCCACAAATGGGCTCCTCCTGTCAATCACCTTGCGAACGCCAGTGCAAACGGAAATTTTCGCAAAATCCCGTCGCTGACCAGCGTTGCCCTTGTGCATACGCAGTTAGGACCTGATCGCCCGCTGTGCGAAAACGCACAGCAGCGATCAGGATTGAATCAGGCCCAATGATTTATATGAAGTAGGGCAGCATGTATACACCCTGCAAAGTGTTTCGGACCACAGATTTGTGGACTGCACTGTGAAGTGACAGATGCAAATATATTTTTGGTTTGTTTGTTTTTGAAGAAGCGGCTCATTGAGAAGTATACTCTACTCTACTTTTGCTCCGGGGGTCATTCCGAGTTGATCGCTAGCTAAAAATGTTCGCTGCGCAGCGGATACAATAAAATGGCACTTCTACGCATGCATATGCGGCGTAGTGCGAACGCGCGACGTACTTTCACAACGGCCGATGTATTTTTACACAATGTCTAGCGAAGCTTTTCAGTCGCACTGCTGGTCGCAGAGTGATTGACATGAAGTGGACATTTCTGGTTGTCAACTGACTGTTTTCAGGAAGTGTTCGAAAAAACGCAGGCGTGCCAGGAAAAACGCAGGCGTGGCTGGCCGAACCGAGGGCGTGTTTGTGACGTCGAATCAGGAAATGAACAGTCTGAAGTGATCGCAAGCTAGGAGTAGGTCTGGAGCTACTCTGAAACTGCACAATTTTTTTTTGTAGCCGCTCTGCGATCCTTTCATTCGCACTTCTGCTAAGCTAAGATACACTCCCAGAGGGCGGCAGCTTAGCGTTTGCACGACTGCTAAAAACTGCTAGCGAGCGATCAACTCGGAATGACCACCTCAGAGCAGTAACTTGCAAACAGTGAAAAAAAATGTAAATAGAAAATATGTCAGTCTGAATGAGAATAGGCATTAAACGGAGGAAAATGCCCCGGACTTCCTGCACATTACATTGATTAAGTACCTAATGCAGCTTCCAATCAATGGCAAGGTAAGCTTAGCAATGCATCATTATAACTGAGGTCCCACTTACTCAGCAACTCCCAGCAAAACTGCCCTGTTTACGGATCACTTTCCACATTTGTAAGTGGCCGCAGTCTGTGCTCTCAGCATTCCCCAGGGGCTCAGTGCTAAAGGCATTGACTTCAAGGTCCCAGCACAATTCAGGAAGTGTTTACGCAGATGTTATATGATGCTTGGCAGAAAGCTTATAAGCCAAGACCCCTATGTATAATCATGTAACAACATATGAAATGCTGGTGTGCTGGCTCACTGCTATTGTTTATGTCTGCTGTGCGTTATGTACTGCCATACATTTCTCGAGATCACAGAAGGGCACTTTACGGCCAATCCTAAACCTAATTTTCTACATAATTCGAATAACCTGCGGCTGCCTATTTAGCGCAGCCTTAATGCAGGCGATATCAGCAAATTAACGCTGCAGACTACACTGCCCAATTTTTTTAATAGGGACTGCGATCTGACTCAGTCTAACAAGCACCAGTACTCATGCACTCGCAAATTGATATGGTATTGACAGGTGTATATGTGTCTCTGGGCCTAATTCAGACCTGATCGTTTAGCACAGTGGTTCTCAGACTCGGTCCTCAGGACCCCACACAGTGCATGTTTTGCAGGTAACCCAGCAGGTGCACAGGTGTATTAATTACTCACTGACACATTTTATACAGTCCACAGGTGAAGCTAATTATTTCACTTGTGATTCTGTGAGGAGACCTGCAAAACATGCACTGTGTGGGGTCCTGAGGACCGAGTTTGAGAACCTGTGGTTTAGCACATCTACGATCAGGCACACTGACATGCGGGGGGACGCCCAGCACAGGGCTAGCCTGCCCCACATGTCAGGCCCGACTCCCCCCCCCCCTGCGCACAAGAACAAAAGCATCGCACAGCAGTGATGCTTTTGTACTTGAAGAGTAGCTCCCTGGCAGCGCAGCTCCTGCGCACTGGCAGGGAGCTACTCGTCGCTGTTCTGGTCGCAGCTGCTGCGTGTGACATCACGCAGCCACCGTGGCCCGCCCCCTGTACAGTCCAGGCACGCCTGTGTTGCCTGGACCGCGCCTCTAAAATGGCGGCCCAACGCCGCCGTCCCGCCCAGCGACCGCTGGGCGGGATCAGGCAGAGGTGATCGCAGGGCTAAGACAGCCGTCGGCTTCTGGCATCCGAATGCACAGCACAGCACAGCACCGATCAGGTCTGAATTAGGCCCTCTGTACAGGCCTGTATTGGTCCACAATTCCTGTACTCGGACCATCCTGCCTTTCCTATTAGATGTGCACAACTGTTCATTTGCACAAATGAGTGCAGCTTATGTTTGGCCTATGTGGTCGTCTGCGAGATGCAGATTGTGGTGAGATTGCGGCAGGTCTACCAGTGTTTTTTAATGCAATAATCATTTAAAAGGTAAACTGATGTTGCCTTTTAACTTATTGCCATTTTAAAAATTGCCTTTAAAGTTATTGCCGTTTTAAAAATATCAGCAGCCAGTCCAGAATCTCACCAAAGCCTGCATAACTTAGGCTACTACATAACCCCCTATATGTAAATTAGTATATAAAAAAAGTATTTGAAGCATAGAAAGTGAAATTCTCTAAGTTTCAGTAATATATTGGATGTTAACATTGTTCTGGTAGAGGAGTTTGGGACTATAATAATTTAACCGATAATGAGATTTCTGTATATAACGGCTTGTTTCCCAGGTTTCCTCCTAAGCCTTTCCCTTGTCTCACCTAATAAACACCATCACCAACGCTGGGTAATACTCACTGGGGGCCTTATTCAGAGTTTGGAGTAAGACCAGAAAAGAAAGGAGCATTTTGCACCTGGGTAAAGCCATGTTGCACTGTAGGAGGGAAAGATGTCTATATTTGGGAGAAGGGCCATATTTAGGGGTCAGGTCGCCCCTAGGCACATTATTGGCCCCCCTCTTTCATCACATCATTGCCTCCTTCTTTTTGGGTGCCAGTACAGATGCCTCGAGACCACCAAAGCAGCACTACTCACACTACCTCACTACCTCACACTACTACCAACTCCTGGACCACAATTTGATGCCCATTGTTTTACCCCCATCATTTGCTAAATAAAAATAAATAAATAAATAAATAAATAAATAAAATATATATGTAAGTCCAGGTGTGATTTCCACACAGACAGAAACACAGGTTTTGTTTCACAGAGCTGACTTTACTTAAACATTTCGGGGATCTTTTTCTCGTCCTCAGGAAGGTCATTGTATCTTCCTGAGGATGGGGAAAGAGATCCCTGAAACGTTGACGTAAAGTCAGCTTTGTGAAACAAAACCTGCAGTGCCGTGTCTGTGTTTCTGCCTGTGCGGAAATTACACCTGGACTCTATAAATTTCTACAAGGGCACACAGGTGGCTACATACATACCTTGGAGTGCTATACCTGCTTGCTATATATCTAAGTTGTAATGACCCCCCCCCCCCAAAAAAAAAAAAAAAAAAAAGACTCATCTGGCCCTTATCAGCCAGTTGTGCCTAGTGGGAAACCCGCTACTGGTTGTGAGGAGGCATAGCCTAACTACCCTAACCTTCATGTAAAAAACTGCCCAGTATTTGCCCACTAAAGGCAGGTTTTTTCCCCTACTATGTCAGAAATATGTAAAACTAATCTTAGGGGCCTTTCATCATATGCCTTGTTGTCAGGTAGACCAACAAAAATTTCAGCCACAACTGCCAGGAAAATTGTTCGGGATGCAAAGAAAAATCCACAAATAACTTCAGCTGAAATACAGGACTCTCTGAAAAAAAGTGGTGTGGTTGTTTCAAGATGCACAATAAGGAGGCATTTGAAGAAAAATGGGCTGTATGGTCGAGTCACCAGAAGAAAGCCATTACTACGCAAATGCCACAAAGCATCCCGCTTACAATACTCCAAACAGCACAGAGACAAGCCTCAAAACTTCTGGAACAAAGTCATTTGGAGTGATGAGACCAAAATTGAACTTTTTGGCAACAACCATAAACGTTACATTTGGAGAGGAGTCAACAAGGCATATGATGAAAGGTACACCATTCCTACTGTGAAACACGGAGGTGGATCGCTGATGTTTTGGGGATGTGTGAGCTACAAAGGCAGTGGAAACTTGGTCAAAATTGATGGCAAAATGAATGCAGCATGTTATCAGATAATACTGGAGGAAAATTTGCACTCATCAGCCCGGAAGCTGCGCATGGGACGTACTTGGACGTTCCAACATGACAGTGATCCAAAACACAAGGCCAAGTCGACCTGTCATTGGCTACAGCAGAATAAAGTGAAGGTTCTGGAGTCGCCATCTCAGTCTCATGACCTCAATATCATTGAGCCACTCTGGGGAGATCTCAAATGTGCAGTTCATGCAAGACAGCCCAAGAATTTACAGGAACTGGAGGCTTTTGCCAAGAAGAATGGGCAGCTTTACCATCAGAGAAAATGAAGAGCCTCGTCCACAACTACCACAAAAGACTTCAAGCTGTCATTGATGTTAAAGGGGGCAATACACGGTATTGAGAACTGGGGTATGTAAACTTTTGATCAGGGTCATTTGGGTAGTTTCTGTTGTCATTATGATTTAAAAAGAGTAAACACAGTTGTTTGACAAGAAATGGCTTCACCCAACCACTAACCATGAGTGAAAGAAAAGTTTGTGAGTTATCATTCATATTCCCTGACAAATGGCCAGAAAATCACAAATTCTGCTAGGGTATGTACAGTTATGAGAACAACTGTATAACGCGCAGCAAATTTTTTTTTTGGCCCAATATTTGCACTGTAAGTTTCTTACTGTTCATCTGTCAATGTAGATAATTATTGGGGCTTTTTACTTTAATGCACTTTCCCTTTAAAGCATTAATATATCAGTGCGCTCTGAACATTGCCGCTCTCATAAATTCAACCACTTTCTTCTAAAACTGAATTTACTGCATCTCCACTCACAGCCACACTGACATCTAAAAGGTTGGATCTGAGCAGCTCCGTCATAATAGCACAGTGATAGCTTCTAACACATAATATCGCAGCTCCCACATCTCTAACATTCATCTCTTCTTGTCAGCAGCCTACAGGCATTCGTCACATAGAACTCAGCATGTGGTTTGATAGCTTAGTAACGTTGCAGTTTGACGCCATTGTGAGCCTCCATGGCCCAATCTTGGGGTAGCCCCTCTTTATTATATTGATATTGTTAGGTCTCAGCACACTCAGCCTCTTCCCTGTATGTGTGAATCTGCCATTATCATACCTCCCAACTGTCCCAAATACAGCGGGATAGTGCCGCTAATTGGACACTGTCCCGCTGTCCCACCCGTGAGTCAGTGTCCTGCGGACGGAGTGTGGTGTGTGTGTGGGGGGAGCCAGTGATCACCGCTGCTCTGCTCTGAAAAGCCGCCGGTGATCACTGAATATACGTACGCCATCTATCAGTGCAAAGAGGGTTAGTTGAGGGTTGCCCAGCTGTTCATAGAGCGCTGGGCACGTCCCCCAAATGACGAAAACGGGGGTGTGGCACTAGGCTCAGCCTCTCCTTTTGAGGCTCCGCCAACCCCTCCAGAGGCCCACCCCCGTTTAGACCGAGGCCGTGCCAGAAGTTGGGAGGTATGCATGATGGGGCTAATTCAGGTTGGATTGCAGTGTGCGATCGAACCGCAAACATTACAAAAAAAGATGCTGGTGCATACGTAGCGCCCGTCCTGCGCATGAGCTGATTGGAAACATGGCGGCAGGCCTCCTGCGGGCACTGTTAAGCTGCGTCGGCAGGAGGCATCCTTAATTTCGATCGTAATTACTGCTTGGTGAAGGGGGGGGGGAGGCAGCGGTCAGCATGCTGGGCGGCCTTGTCCTGCGATGGGCGGCCTCAGCATGAGATCAGAAGTAGGCCCTATGTTGTCCTTAACAAAGCCCCAGAGACCTGGCTGCAATGTACTTTAGCCACTTCCTTTCAATCCACCAGTGATACTGGTAGAAGGCTGCTATCGTTCCTGCATTATCGATACCTATAAACAATACAGAGAACATAATAAGGACAAATATAAAATACAGTGATTATCTTAGTGACTTATACACAATACAGAGAACATACTAATGACAGATATAAAACACAGAGAGAATTCTAGTAACACCTGTACAAAACAGATCACTCTATATAATGCAGAGCATTCATTTACTGTATATACAATACAATGAGCATTCTAGTGATATCTGTACAATACAGAGAGCAATAACATCGATACGAAAGAGATCTCTATACAATACAAAGAGCCTTCACTAATTTATATAAAATACAAAGAGCATTCTAGTGACCTCTATACAGAAGAGATCATTTTCATTAGCACTACACAAAGCAAAATGCACGCTATTAAATACTATTCAATTACACCCCTGTTCTCTAGGTCACTACAAAAGGCAGCCCCCAACCACAAGATTCGCTTGTAACAGATCAGGAGTAGGCAAACTGCACTCCAGCTGCTGTTGAACTACACATCCCAGCATGGCCTGACACAGTTTTAGTGTACAACAACATCAAAAGTGTGACAGGGCATGCTGGGGTGTTTAGTTCCACAGCAGTTGGCGTGCCACAGGTTGCCTATACCTGGAGTAGATACTGGTATTCAAGCCAAAAGGGTTCAGCCAAGTGTGTTTAACCCTTTCCGGCCTGTATGCTCTGGAAATGTCTAGAGTTATTAGTTTATTCTTTGTAGACAAAATCAAATCTGTGAAATGCTATTAATTAGCCAATAGTGAGAGTTTTATTAACAAAACACTAATGAAGTATCCATAATACTTCCTAAGTATAAGGTACACTTACAGCATTAATGTTTTTACCATCTGGCCTCCAGGAGATCCAGGGGTGGTCAGGTCCAGATGGGAGGAAGCTACCAATAATGTCATTATATGGCAGAGCACCTGCCACATAATTCCATGATCCGTGGCTATTCGTTGCAGGGGACAGGGCTGTGATGATGTGATTTGCTATGAATTAGCATCACACCACTGCCCACTTCAAGGGAGAAGTGAGCGGTATGTGGGAGGCTCGCCCATCCCGGTAGCTGAGAGAACAAATGTGTGAGCCTCCTGGAAATGCTGGGACACAAGTCAACAATACTCTGTATAGCACCAAATGTCCTGTAACTTCCCTCAGTCTTGCGAATAAACTTGCCTTGGGAATTACATACACCTGGGGTGTTGATGTAGAAGCTGAGATATTATGGGGTTGAGGTTTGGCTTGACCCCGCATCTGCAACATCATAGCGTTGTCTCTATGCCAGGCTTTCCCAACCACGGTCCTCGAGGCACACCAACAGTGCAGGTTTTAGTGATATCCAGGCTGCAGCACAGATGATTAAATCAAAATAACTGAGCTACTAATTAAGTCATCTGTGTTGAAGCCTGGATATCACTAAAACATGCACTGTTGGTGTGCCTTGAGGACCGTGGTTGGGAAAGCCTGCTCTATGCAGTCTGCCCACAGAACTATAGAACATACATGCATTAATGTACAGCAAGTATGTAAAGGGAAATGCTCCTGGGGACTATTCCTCATATATGACATATGTAATGTCAGAAATCAAAAGCTAAAAGTTACTTATTAAATTGCATAACTGTGTATACAGCTGAACCTGGTGCAATTGTGCTGGGCAACATACAGGAGAGACATGGCCATTAAAATACTGAGCAAGGACTAAACTCGTCCACTGAATGATGACTGACCCATTTTTCAAAGCATTAGGGGACTGAGGCAGTCAGTCACAAGTTTGTTTGCAGAGGGTATTGTGTGTGTTTTTGCATCGCATCTCTTGTGGCTGATGGGGCTTAACTGGGCATTCCCACCTAGGCTCAGTGAAGCCGTGTCACCTCTACTAGGCTCAGTGCAGTGAGGCCGTGTCACCTCTCCCAGACTCAGTGCAGTGAGGCCGTGTTACCTCTCCTAGGCTCAGTGTAGTGAGACCGTGTCATCTCTCCTAGGCTCAGCTCAGCGAGGCCGTGTCACATCTCCTAGGCTCAGCTCAGTGAGACCGTGTCACCTCTCCTAGGCTAAGCTCAGTGATGCTGTGTCACCTCTCCTAGGCTCAGTGTAGTGAGGCCGTGTCACCTCTCCTAGGCTCAGCGCAGTGAGGCCGTGTCACCTCTCCTAGGCTCAGCTCAGTGAGGCCGTGTACCCAGAACTGTGAGCTGTGCATACACACAAATGATTTCAGATGGATCTTTTGCACCAAGGATAGGAGTGATGCAAACCAGCCTTTTGCACCAGCTGTAGGCAGGAGATGTACACTGAGGATGATGACTTGTCAACAGCTTGGCGTAACACTGCCAGTGCAGATGTGATGCAAGTTGTATACATCTCACTATTTGTTCGGGTATACCATTTTTGCAGAAACTTTTCATTTGAATAATTTACACCCATTGTGCTACCATCACTGCAACAGCCCCTACATGTACAGCAAGCCGAAAAAAAGCAACACATTACATAGAAACATAGAATTTGAAGGCAGATAAGAACCACTTGGCCCATCTAGTCTGCCCCTTTTTTCCATATTTTTACCTCAAACCTTATTTGATCCTTATTTCTTTGTAAGGATATCCTTAGATCTATCCCATGTATGTTAAATTGCTCTACTATCCTAGCCTCTACCCTTTCTGTGGTTATTTTTCCTCAAATTTCCCCTGAACCTACCTCCCTTCAGTCTCAGTGCATGTCCTCGTGTCCTATTGCTTCTCTTCATTTGAAGAATGTTTCCCTCCTGGACTTTGAGCCTAATTCAGACCTGATCGCTAGGGTGCGTTTTCTGCATCCATGCGATCAGGTAGTCGCCGCCTAAAGGGGGAGAGGGAAATCGCTGTGCAGGGGTGCGATCGCATGTGCAGAAAGCTGCACAAACAGAAGTTTGTGCAGTCTCTACACAGACCAGGACTTACTCTTCCAGTGCGATGATCGGGGCCGGAGCTGAAGTCAGAAACCCTCCCTTCAAACACCTGGACCCTCCTGCGTTTTTCTGGACACTCCTCTAAAATGGTCAGTCACCTTGCTTTTCTCACACCATCCCATCGCTGTCCGGCGCTGCGGACCAACGCGCCTGCACATTGCAGTGCATACGCAGTTCAGACCTGATCGCAGGCTGTACGAAAACGCAGCCTAGCAATCAGGTCTGACTTAGGCCCTTTGTTAAAACCCTTGATATTTGTGAAAGTTTCTATCATGTCCCCCCTTTCCCTTCTCTGCTCCATACTATACATATTGAGATTTCTTAGTCTTTCTGGGTATGTTTTGTGATGTAGGTCATGCACCATTTTAATTGCCCTTCTTTGTACAGTCTCTAATGTATTAATATCCTCCTGAAGATATGGCCTCCAGAATTGAACACAATATTCTAGATGAGGCCGTACCAATGACCTATACAGTGGCATTATTACTTCTTTCTGCTGCTGATTCCTCTCCCAATGCAACCGAGCATCTGACTAGCCTTCTTCATTGCTTGTTACATTGCTTACCTGCCTTTAAGTCACCTGAAATAGTGACTCCTAGATCCCTTTCCTCCTCAGTAGTTTCCAGTATAGTGCCATTAATACTATATTTAGACGTTGCATGTTTGATACCCAAGTGCATGATTTTACATCATTTTTGGCATTAAACTGTAATTGCCACACTCCTGACCATTCCTCTAGTCTACATAGATCATCAATAATTTATTTTACCTCTCCCGATGTGTCTACCCTGTTGAATAACTTTGTGTCACCTGCAAAAAAGGCATACTTTACCATAACGCTCAACTGTCCCGATTTCACAGACAGTCCCTTTTTTTCTGGGATTTTCTGTCCTACCTGTGGGCCGCAGCGTCCCATGTGCGGGGAGAGGACACTCTGCTACAGCTGCAGAGCAGTCATTAGGTCAATAGTAAAAGGTCAAGAGGGTCAAAAGGTCGCACACAAAACGTTTTCAGCTGTTTTGTGTGTTTAAACATTTTTTACTCCAATCTGTTAAAATGCCTTCCCTTTGCGGGATCGCTTCGCATACCATGCTCCGGGAGAGGTTACTAATGGGGATAGTTTGTGACATGGATAGTATATTTGATGAATTGCTTTCGCTCGTCACGCTTCGGGCTCGGTGGCTCACTCCGCTCTGCTCGCCATAAGGTTACTAAAGGTGGTAGTTTGGAATATGAATAGTAAAAGCAGCAAAAATAAGATTTTAAACCTACCGGTAAATCTTTTTCTCCTAGTCCGTAGAGGATGCTGGGGACTACGTAAGAACCATGGGGATAGACGGGCTCCGCAGGAGACATGGGCAGTCTAAAGACTTTAGATGCCCCTCCTCCAGACCTCAGTTAAAGAACTGTGCCCAGAGCAGACGGACAGTACGAGGAAAGGATTTTTGTTAATCTAAGGGCAAGATACATACCAGCCCACACCATCCACACCGTACAACATGGAATAAACTAACCAGTTAACAGTATGAAACAAAACAGCATCAGCCAGAGACTGATCAAAACTGTAACATAACCCTTATGTAAGCAATAACTATATACAAGCCTCGCAGAATTTAGTCCGCACTAGGACGGGCGCCCAGCATCCTCTACGGACTAGGAGAAAAAGATTTACCGGTAGGTTTAAAATCTTATCTTCTCTTACGTCCTAGAGGATGCTGGGAACTCCGTAAGGACCATGGGGATTATACCAAAGCTCCAGACCGGGCGGGAGAGTGCGGATGACTCTGCAGCACCGATTGAGCAAACATGAGGTCCTCCTCAGCCAAGGTATCAAACCTGTAGAATTTAGCAAAAGTGTTTGAACCCGACCAAGTAGCCGCTCGGCATAGTTGCAATGCCGAGACACCTCGGGCAGCCGCCCAAGAAGAGCCCACCTTCCTAGTGGAATGGGCCTTTACCGAATTTGGTACCGGCAATTCAGCCGTAGAATGAGCCTGCTGAATCATGTTACAGATCCAGCGGGCAATAGTCTGCTTTGAAGCAGGTTTGCCAACCTTGTTGGCCGCATACAAGACAAACAGAGCCTCTGTTTTCCTAACCCGAGCCTTCCTGGCTACATAAACCTTTAAGGCCCTGACTACATCAAGAGACCTGGAATCCTCCAAGTCCCCCGTAGCCACAGGCACCACAATAGGCTGGTTCATATGAAATGATGAAACCACCTTAGGCAGAAATTGAGGACGAGCCCTCAACTCCGCTCTATCCGCATGGAAAATCAGATAGGGGCTTTTGTGAGACAAAGCCGCCAATTCAGACACCCGCCTCGCAGATGCCAAGGCTAACAACATGACCACTTTCCAAGTGAGAAATTTAAACTCCACTGTTTGAAGAGGTTCAAACCAGTGTGATTTAAGGAACTGTAACACCACGTTAAGGTCCCATGGTGCCACTGGGGGCACAAAAGGAGGCTGGATGTGCAGCACTCCCTTTACAAAAGTCTGGACTTCTGGGAGAGAAGCCAATTCCTTCTGAAAGAATATTGACAGGGCCGAAATCTGTACCTTAATAGAGCCTAACTTTAGGCCCATATCCACTCCTGTCTGCAGAAAGTGGAGAAAACGGCCCAGGTGAAAATCTTCCATAGGAGCATTCTTGGCTTCACACCAAGATACATATTTCCTCCAGATACGGTGATAATGTTTCGCCGTCACCTCCTTCCTAGCTTTTATCAGAGTAGGAATGACCTCCCCCGGAATACCTTTCCTAGCTAGGATTTGGCGTTCAACCGCCATGCCGTCAAACGTAACCGCGGTAAGTCTTGGAACACGCAGGGTCCCTGCTGCAACAGGTCCTCCCTGGAAGGAAGAGGCCACGGATCTTCTGTGAGCATTTCCTGAAGATCTGAATACCAGGCCCTCCGAGGCCAATCCGGAACAAGGAGTATTGTCTGGACTCTTTTTCGTCTTATGATTCTCAGTATTTTTGAGATGAGTGGAAGAGGAGGGAAGACATAGACCGACGGAAACAGCCATGGTGTCACCAGGGCGTCTACTGCTACCGCCTGAGGGTCCCTTGACCTGGAACAATAACTCAGAAGTTTCTTGTTGAGGCGTGACGCCATCATGTCTATTTGAGGAAGCCCCCAATGACTTGTTATCTCTGCAAAAGCTTCTTGATGAAGACCCCACTCTCCTGGATGGAGATCGTGTCTGCTGAGGAAGTCTGCTTCCCAGTTGTACACTCCCGGAATGAAGACTGCTGACAGCGCGCTTACGTGATTTTCCGCCCAGCGAAGAATCCTGGTGGCTTCCGCCATTGCCACTCTGCTCCTTGTCCCACCTTGGCGGTTTACATGAGCCACTGCTGTGACGTTGTCTGATTGAATCAGAACAGGTAGGTCGCGAAGAAGAGTCTCCGCTTGTCGTAGGCCGTTGTATATGGCCCTTAATTCCAGCACGTTGATGTGTAGACAAGCCTGCTGGCTCGACCACAGTCCCTGAAAATTTCTTCCTTGTGTGACTGCTTCCCATCCTCGGAGGCTCACATCCGTGGTCACCAGAACCCAGTCTTGAATGCCGAATCTGCGACCCTCTAGAAGGTGAGCACTCTGCAGCCACCACAGGAGAGACACCCTGGCCCTGGGGGGACAGGCTTATTTTCTAATGTATTTGTAGATGGGACCCCGACCATTTGTCCAGAAGGTCCCACTGAAATGTCCTCGCATGGAACCTGCCGAAGGATATGGCCTTGTAGGCCGCCACCATTTTTCCCAGTACTCGAGTGCATTGATGAACTGACACTCTTTTGTCTCTGACCATGCTCTGGAGTTCCTGGGCTTTTCCCGTTGGGAGAAAAACCCTCTACTTTTCCGTGTCCAGAATCATGCCTAAAAATGATAGCCGAGTCGTTGGAATCAACTGCGATTTTGGCAGATTTAGGATCCAGCCGTGTTGCTGCAGCACTCTCAGGAAGAGTGACACGCTTTTCAGCAACTGATCTCTCGATCTCGCTTTTATCAGGAGATTGTCCAAGTATGGGATAATTGTGACTCCTTGCCTGCGTAGGAGCACCATCATTTCCGCCATTACCTTGGTGAAAATCCTCGGGGCCGTGGACAGCCCAAACGGCAACGTCTGAAACTGGTAATGACAGTCCTGTACAGCGAATCTCAGGTACGCCTGATGAGGAGGATAAATGGGGACATGAAGGTATGCATCCTTTATGTCTAGTGACACCATAAAATCCCCCCCCCTTCCAGGCTGGAGATCACTGCCCGGAGAGATTCCATCTTGAATTTGAAGTTTCTTAAATACAGGTTTAGGGATTTTAGATTCAGAATGGGTCTGACCGAGCCATCCGGTTTCGGGACCACAAATAGAGTTGAATAGTACCCCTTCCCCTGTTGCACTAGGGGAACCTTGATAATCACTTGCTGTTGACACAGCTTTTGTATCGCAGCTAAAACTATTTCCCTCTCTGGGGGAGAGGCTGGCAAAGCCGACTTGAAAAATCGGCGAGGAGGCACTTCTTCGAATTTCAGTTTGTAGCCTTGGGATACAATTTCTATCGCCCAAGGATCCAAATCTGACAGAACCCAGATCTGGCTGAAGAGTCGAAGACGTGCCCCTACCGGCGCGGACTCCCGCAGTGGAGCCCCAGCGTCATGCGGTGAATTTAGTAGAAGCCAGGGAGGACTTCTGTTCCTGGGAACTAGCCGAAGCAGGCATTCTTTTCCCTCTACCCTTACCTCTGGCGAGGAAGGAAGAGCCCCGGCCCCTTCTGGACTTATGCGACCGAAAGGACTGCATCTGATATTGAGGTGTTTTCTATTGCTGTGGGGGAACATAAGGCAAAAAAGAAGATTTACCCGCGGTAGCTGTGGAAACCAGGTCCGCGAGGCCCTCCCCAAATAAAACCTCACCCCTGTAAGGCAAAGTTTCCATATGCCTCTTTGAATCGGCATCACCCGTCCATTGGCGGGGTCCACAGGGCTCGCCTAGCAGAAATTGCCATGGCATTGGCTCTTGAACCCAACAGCCCAACGTCTCTCATATATAACGCTGCGTCTTTTATAAGACCCAAGGTCAATAAAATGCTATCCCTATCTAGGGTGTCAATGTCAGATGACAAGTTATCTGTCCATGCTGCTATTGCGCTACATACCCATGCCGACGCTACTGCCGGTCTGAGCAAGGCCCCCGTATGTGTATAAATTGATTTTAAGGTAGTCTCCTGTCTGCAATCAGCAGGATCCTTGAGGGCTGCCGTGTATGGAGACGGTAGCGCCACCTTTTTGGACAAGCGCGTCAAAGCCTTGTCCACCCTGCGCGAGGATTCCCACCGTAACCTGTCCTGTGTGGGGAAAGGATACACCAGAAGACTTCTCTTGGGAATCTGCAGTTTCTTGTCTGGAGTTTTCCAAGCTTTTTTTTAAATAAAGCGTTCAGCTCATGAGATGGGGGAAAGGTTACCTCAGGTTTCTTCTCCTTAAACATGCATACCCTCGTGTCAGGCACCGAGGGGTCCTCTGTGATATGCAAAACATCTTTTATTGCAATAATCATATAATGAATACTTTTGGCCACCCTTGGGTGTAACCTCGCATCATCGTAGTCGACACTGGAGTCAGAATCCGTGTCGGTTTCAGTGTCTGCTACCTGGGACAGGGGACGTTTATGAGACCCTGAAGGGCCTTGTGACACAGTCAAAGCCATGGATTGACTCCCTGCTTTTTCTCTGGACTCTGCTTTGTCCAATCTTTTATGTAATAAAGACACATTTGCATTTAAAACATTCCACATATCCATCCAATCAGGTGTCGACTGTGCTGACGGAGACACCACAATCATCTGCTCTACCTCCTCCTTAGACGAGCCTTCCGCTTCAGACAAGCCGACACACACGTACCGACACCCCCACACACACTGGGATAGATATATATATATATATATATACATATGGAGACAGTCCCCCAATAAGGCCCTTTGGAAAGACAGAAAGAGAGTATGCCAGCACACAACCAGCGCTACTGGACACTGAGACAAAATCCCAGTCTGTACAGCGCTTTTATATATCAATAATACACTCACTGCGCCGGGGAGCAGCTTCTCTGCAGCGTGCTGTGGAGAAAATGGCGCTGGTTAGTGCTGGAGGACCAAGCTCCGCCCCCTCAACGGCGGGCTTCGGTCCCGCTCAAATTCTTTATACTGGCGGGGGTTTATTTAATATACTGCCTCCGCAGTATATTTATATGTCAGCCAGTGTCCCTTGAGGTTTATAATTGCTGGCCAGGGCGCCCCCCCCTGCGCCCTGCACCCATACAGTGCCGTCAGTTTGTGTGAATGTGGGAGAAATGGCGCGCAGCGTTACCGCTGCGCGGTACCTCAGTGTAGATCTGAAGTCTTCTGCCGCCTTTGAAGTCTTCTTTCTTCTTATACTCACCCGGCTTCTATCTTCCGGCTCTGTGAGGAGGACGGCGGCGCGGCTCCGGGACGAACAGCGAGGATGAGATCTGCGTTCCAACCCTCTGGAGCTAATGGTGTCCAGTAGCCTAAGAAGCAGAGCCTATCACTTAAGTAGGTCTGCTTCTCTCTCCTCAGTCCCACGATGCAGGGAGCCTGTTGCCAGCAGTGCTCCCTGAAAATAAAAAACCTAACAAAAGTATTTTTCAGAGAAACTCAGTAGAGCTCCCCTGTAGTGCACCCAGTCTCCTCTGGGCACAGGATCTAACTGAGGTCTGGAGGAGGGGCATAGAGGGAGGAGCCAGTGCATACCCATCTAAAGTCTTTAGAGTGCCCATGTCTTCTGCGGAGCCCGTCTATACCCCATGGTCCTTACGGAGTCCCCAGCATCCTCTAGGACATAAGAGAAAGTTGTAAAAAAATAACTAAAAAACAAGTGTCGACCATACATCGACCTTTTGACTGTCTATTTATCACCCACCTCCCATTTATATACTGAGGATTTAGGGCTGTATAAATAAAAACACTGCTGGGGTAGAAGAGATGGCCCTCAAAGCTGGGGTTTTGCACCTGGATCCAGGACACTTTAGCCATGAAACACGACTGGACAGAGTCAGAGAATGTTATATGATAATGATAAACTTACACAGACAACCGCAGCTACGCCTTTGGCTATGGCTGTCCATTGATCATCGATGGTTTGCCACCTATCGAGAAAGGTTTTGACATTGATGTCAGAAATCCCAGCAATGTTTTTTTGTTTCTCCCCTGACAACTGGGGCACGGAGCTTAGCCCCAACAATGTGGCCCACAAAGCCCTGTCCTCTTCCCTGATTGGCCCGCAGAGTCCATTCTCCACTGATAGCGGTCAGTGATGTAAACCATTGAAAGTTTCCCCGTTGAAAGCTTCATGTCATCAATGAAACCCACCAATCGTTGATTGCCATCTCTACAAATGACATATCCCTCCCTCCATCTGGCCTCTACAGTGGCTCACACGTGTCCATATAAAGAAGAAAAAAAATCTAATGCTAATGTGACATTAAACATATCTTATTGCTCCTACAGATCTACATTATGACATTGCTTTCACAATATACAACTTTGTATTTGAAAACATTGTCAGCTTTGTCCATCACTGTACATTATATAAATAATGTGGATGGAGTATTTAGTGACAGGCTAAGACTGTCCAATGCTTCTTCATTTTATGCAGTTATAGGCCCGCCGCCCTACACATTGGACGATATTACTGAAAGATATGAACGATCTCGTTCATTAATGAATGAGATACCGTTCATATCTTTCAGGGTGTAGGCACCAACGATGAACGATGCACAGCCCCCGCACGTTTAAACATGCAAGCCAATATGGACAATCTCGTCCATATTATCTTGCACTGCTATGGAACTGGGTGACACTCAACCCCCCCCCCCCCGCCCTCCCACCTCGGCGGCATATCGCCACATGTGTAGGGCCCTTAACTCTGAAAGTAAAATGAAAAGATCTATTTCAGCATACATACAGCAGAACTGAAATAGTGCATTGTGTGAGGCAGCCCTTCTCTTTTCTCAGAATACAGGAACATTGTTTTGCCAGGAGCTCCATCTGCTGGCTGCTTATGATTGTGTATTCCGATAAACAATGTTATTTGCTCTAGACCAGAGATTTTCAACCTTTTACAACTCGCGGCACACTGAACAAGATTTAAATATTGCCAAGGCACACTCACATATAATGGTGATGCATGGTGCAGTTGCGTGTCCTAGGATGTCATGTTGCAACTTCTCCATAGGTAACGCCTGAGCCACGTCTGAGAAAGCCAGAAGAGCCCAACACTGCCCGGGCCCAAAATTAGAACTGGCTCTGCAACCACTAAACCCACCAGTATTGATCGTCCCAGGGCCTCAGTAGCAGCAAAACACTGACGGGCCTGGCTGTGCTTCTATGGTGGCACACCGGGAGACTGCTCAGGGCACACTAGTGTGCCACGGCACAGTGGTTGAAAAACACTGCTCTAGACAGACTCGATCCGGGTGTAGACAGGGACCCTAAAACAACATGTCTGGTCGTAAAGGAAGTGGAAAGGGAACATCTATGGAGAGACTCTGGAGATCGGAGAACCAATGATGTCTGGGCCAGGCCACAAACCATCCTGTACCAAGTCCTGAGGAGATAACAGGACTTGCAAGAGACCAGCAGCCTCCTTGTGATCCTTACCTTTGCATTTCAGTTGCAAGAATACTAAACACAGAATATGGCACTAGGCAGTGTGCAACAATTATAGTACTGTGACAACCTTCACACACACTGGTAGCTGTGAAGTATGTTAACCCCTAAACACCTGTTCTTAGGGTTGTTTGAAAAGCATGAAACCTTAGTGAATGACTGTGCACTTCCTCACTCACTCTTTCCCTCACCTTGGTCACTTATCTGCTTAGCTGGGAAGAGTACTGTCCTATGGAGAACTAGAAATCTCTAGGAATTGCCAGATTTGTCATTAAGCGCTTGCCGCTACTAGCAGTAGAAGTGCACAGCGTGGAGGAGTGGTGGGGTCTTATAGTGAAATGACAGAATATATTTAATCATGTATTTATAATTGATAACTTATATGCTCCCAAACGGTCACAAAGCAACTTGTGAACAGCATGCTAAGACTGCAAACAAACCGGCACACAGAAGTTCCATTCAGGGCAGCACCTGTACCAGATGGAACAACCGCCCCCTTTTCCAGTAACATCTAAAGTCCCTGCCACTTATTTCGGTAAGATGGCAATGGCTACACGAGATGGCTGTTCCTAGCAAAAGAGGGGAGGATTCCGCACAAACCTGATCCACTTGACTCACTATATTAGATAAAACCAACGATTATAGGATACATCTTTTATTAGTATAGGTAACTTTTAGCTGGTGGTGCACCCAAGAGTCATGTATTATAACGTGTAGGGAAAAAGAAGACTCTTTTTGCTGCGGCAATCTTTTTAAATATTGATATTATAAAAAAATTATTTTATTTTTTCAGAGATTGCGGTGAGGTGGGCATGGTCATGGGCATTCGCCTTCCCAAACGTCCGGCAGAGTTATATAGATTAAATATTTCTACGGCATTAACGGATACGGCTAGAGAACTAGAGGGATGGGCCCACCTTATGCTATCATATGTAGGGAGAGCGAATCTCATTAAGATGGTGACATTTCCGAGATGGTTATACGTATTACAGGCTTTACCTCTCCTTCTGTCTCAAAAATAAGATTTTAAACCTACCGGTAAATCTTTTTCTCGTAGTCCGTAGAGGATGCTGGGACTCCGTAAGGACCATGGGGAATAGACGGGCTCCGCAGGAGACATGGGCACTTTAAGAAAGAACTGGACTCTGGGTGTGCACTGGCTCCTCCCTCTATGCCCCTCCTCCAGACCTCAGTTAGAGAAACTGTGCCCAGAGGAGATGGACACTATGAGGAAAGGATTTTGATAATCTAAGGGCAAGATTCATACCAGCCACACCAATCACACCGTATAACTTGTGATAAACTACCCAGTTAACAGTATGAACAAAGAATATAGTCTCGGCCAAACCGACGAAACTACAACATAACCCTTATGTAAGCAATACCTATATACAAGTCTTGCAGAAGTAGTCCGCACTTGAGATGGGCGCCCAGCATCCTCTACGGACTACGAGAAAAAGATTTACCGGTAGGTTTAAAATCTTATTTTCTCTAACATCCTAGAGGATGCTGGGACTCCGTAAGGACCATGGGGATTATACCAAAGCTCCCAAACGGGCGGGAGAGTGTGGATGACTCTGCAGCACCGAATTGAGCAAACAGGAGGTCCTCCTCAGCCAGGGTATCAACTTATAGAACTTTGCAAAGGTATTTGACCCCGACCAAGTAGCAGCTCGGCACAGCTGTAGTGCCGAGACCCCTCGGGCAGCCGCCCAAGAAGAGCCCACCTTCCTAGTGGAATGGGCCTTAACCGATTTAGGTAACGGCAATCCTGCCGTAGAATGCGCCTGCTGAATCGTGTTACAGATCCAGCGAGCAATAGTCTGCTTTTAAGCAGCGCCGCCAACCTTGTTGGCTGCATACAGGACAAACAGTGCTTCTGTTTTTCAGATCCTAGCCGTTCTGGCCACGTAAATTTTCAAAGCCCTGACCACATCAAGAGACTCGGAATCCTCCAAGTCACGCGTAGCCACAGGCACGACAATAGGTTGGTTCATATGAAAGGATGAGACCACCTTAGGCAGGAATTGAGGACGGGTCCGCAATTTCGCTCTATCCATATGGAAAATCAGATAGGGGCTTTTAGGTGATAAAACCGCCAATTCCGAAACTCGCCTAGCCGAAGCCAAGGCTAACAACATGACCACCTTCCAGATGAGATATTTCAACTCCACTGTCTTAAGTGGTTCAAACCAATGTGACTTAAGGAACCATAACACCACGTTAAGGTCCCAAGGCACCCCCGGCGGTACAAAAGGAGGCTGAATATGCAGTACTCCCTTCACAAACGTTTGTACTTCAGGAAGAGAAGCCAATTCTTTTTGGAAGAAAATGGATAAGGCCGAAATTTGAACCTTTATCGATCCTAATTTCAGGCCCAAGTTCACTCCAGTTTGAAGGAATTGAAGCAGACGGCCCAAAAGGAATTCCTCCGTAGGAGCATTCCTGGCCTCACACCAGGAAACATATTTTCGCCATATTCGGTGATAATGTTTCGATGTAACTTCCTTCCTAGCCTTAATTAGGGTAGGAATGACCTCCTCCGGAATACCCTTTTCCGCTAGGATCCTGCGTTCAACCGCCATGCCGTCAAACGCAGCCGCGGTAAGTCTTGGAACAGACAGGGCCCCTGCTGCAGCAGGTCCTGTCTTAGAGGAAGAGGCCACGGATTCTCTGTGAGCATTTCCTGCAGATCTGGATACCAGGTCCTCCGTGGCCAATCTGGAACAATGAGAATTGTTCTCACTCCTCTTTTTCTTATTATCCTCAACACCTTGGGTATGAGAGGAAGAGGAGTAAACACATAGACCGACTGGAACACCCACGGTATCACTAGGGCGTCCACAGCTACTGTCTGAGGGTCTCTTGACCTGGCGCAATAACTCTGCGGCTTTGTGTTGAGGCGTGACGCCATCATGTCTATCAGTGGCAGTCTCCACCGAAATTGCAATCTGTGCTAAGACTTCCTGATGAAGTCCCCACTCTCCAGGACGTAGGTCGTGTCCGCTGAGGAAGTCTGCTTCCCAGTCGTCCACTCCCGGAATGAACACTGCTGACAGTGCGCTTACATGATTCTCCGCCCAGCGAAGAAGTCTGGTGGCTTCCGCCATCGCCACTCTGCTCCTTGTGCCGCCTTGGCGGTTTACATGAGCTACTGCGGTGACGTTGTCTGACTGGATCAGAACCGGTTGGTCGCGAAGTAGGGTCTCCGCCTGACATAGGGCGTTGTATATGGCCCTTAGTTCCAAGATGTGAAGACAAGTCTCTTGACTTGACCAAAGACCTTGGAAATTTTATTTTTCCCTGTGTGACTGCTCCCCAACCTCGGAGGCTCGCGTCCGTGGTCACCAGGATCCAGTCCTGAATGCCGAACCTGCGGCCCTATAGAAGGTGAGCACCCTGCAGCCACCACAGAAGAGATACCCTGGGGGAGAGGGTGATCAACTGATGAATCTGTAGATGTGACCCGGACCACTAATCCAGTAGGTCCCGTTTGAAAGTCCTCGCATGGAACCTGCCGAAGGGAATGATTTTCCCCGGACTCGGGTGCAGTGATGCCCTGACACCTGTCTTGGTTTCAATAAGTTCCTGACCAGAGTCATGAGTTCCTGGGCCTTCTCTATCTGAAGGTAAACCCCTTTCTGGTCCGTATCCAGAATCATACCCAAGAAGGGCAGACTAGTCATAGGAACCAACTGTGACTTCGGGATATTGAGAATCCAGCCGTGTTGCTGTGACACCTTCAGCGAAAGTGACACGCTGTTCAACAACTGCTCTTTTGATCTCGCCCTTATAGGAGATCGTCCAAGTATGGGATAACTGTGACTCCTTGCTTGCGTAGGAGCACCATCATTTCCGCCAATTACCCTGAAATTGGTAATGACAATACTGTACCGCAATTCTCAGGTACGCATGATGGGGTGGATAAATGGGAACATGAAGGTATGCAGCCTTTATGTCTAGATACACCATCAAATCCCCCCTTTCCAGGCTGGCCATGATCGCTCTGAGCGATTCCACTTTAAATTTGAACCTTTTTCAGTATAGGTTCAGAGATTTTAATTTTAAATAGGTCTGACCGAACCGTACGGATTCGGGACTACAGCCAAGGTTGAGTAATATCCCCTTCCTTGTTGCAGGAGGGGAACCTTGAGCACCACCTGTTGGAGATACAATGTGTGAATTGTATTTAATATAATCTCCCCCTCTGGGGGAGAAGTCGGTAGGTCCGATAAGGAAAACCGGCGAGGAGGCACCTTTGGAATTCCTTTGTAACCCCGAGAACAATTTTTATTGCCCCGGGATCCACCTGTGAGTGAACTCAGATGTGGCTGAAGAGTCGAAGACGTGCTCCCCCTGGGACGGACTCCCTTAGCGGAGCTCCCGCGTCATGCAGTGGATGTAGTAGAGGCCAGGGAGGACTTCTGTTCCTGGGAACTAGCTGTGCCCCGTGCCCTTACCTCTGGTAAGAAAGGACGCTCCTCATACTTTCTTGTTATTCTGCGACCGAAAGGACTGCATTTGATAATGTCGTGCTTTCTTAGTCTGTGAGGGAATATAAGGCAAAAGATCAGAATTACCAGCTATAGCTGTGGAGACCAGGTCCGAGAGCCCTTCTCTACACAATTCCTCAGCCTTGTAAGGTAAAACCCTCCATATGCCTCTTTTAGTCGGCATCACCTGTCCATTGCATGTTCCACAGGACACGTCTAGCAGAAATCGACATAGCGTTGACTCTAGAACCCAGTAGACTAACGTCTCTTTGGGCATGTCTTGTATATATATATATATATATATATACATATATAAGACATCTTTTACATATAAATATATATATATATATATATACTAGGGACAATAACATGGCATCCTTATCTAGGGTTTCAATCTCCGCTGATAAGGTATCTGTCTACGCTACTACAGCGCTATAAACCCATGCCGACACAATCGCCGGTCTGAGTAGTGTACCAGAATGCGCACGCTATCTGCAGGATCCCTGGGAATAGCTGTTACGTCAGGGCTACCTTTTGGGCAAACGTGACACCCTAGGGGAAGATTCCCATTGTATCCTGGCCCTAGTGGGGAAAGGATACTCCCTGAAAATTCTTTGTGGGAAACTGCAGTCTCTTGTCTGGAGATTCCCGCTCTTTTTCTTCATGAGAGGAGGGAAATTTACCTCAGCTTTCTTCCCCTTAAACATGTGTACCCTTGTGTCAGGGACAGATGAGTCATCAGTGATATGCAAAACATCTTTTATTACAATAATCATATATTGAATACTTTTCTGTACTTTGCATTATCGTAGTCGACACTGGAGTCAGACACCGTGTCGATATCAGTGTCTATTATTTTGGATAGTGAGCGTTGTGAGACTCTGAAGGTCTCTGTGATATAGGGACAGACATGGGTAGATTCCCTGTCTGTTCTCTAATCTTTTGTAATAAATTCATCTTAGCACTTAATTACACATATCCAATCAGGTGTCGGCGTTGTCGACGGAGACACCACACACACACACACACACATTTGCTCCATCTCTTTCTTAGGAGAGCCTTTTACTGCATACATGTCGTCGACACACACGTACCGACACACTCCACACACACAGGGAATCTCTTATCTGAAGACAGGTTCCCCCCTAGGTCCTTTGGAGAGACAGAGAGAGAGTATGCCAGCACACACCCCAGCGCTATATGACCCAGGAATAAACACAGAATGTTTACCCAGTAGCGCTGCTGTAATGTATAATCACCAAATATGTGCCCCCCCTCTACTTTAAAACCCTCTTTCAACGTGTGTCAAGCAGGGGAGAGTCTGGGGAGCTTCCTCTCAGCGGTGCTGTGGAGAGAAAATGGCGCTGGTGAGTGCTGAGGGAGAAGCCCCGCCCCTCGGCGGCGGGCTTCTGTCCCGCTCAAACTTACTAAAATATGGCGGGGGCTCTTTTATATACATGTACAGTGCCCACCTGTACATGTATATAGACTTTTGCCATAGGAGAGGTGTTTTATTGCTGCCCAGGGAGCCCCCCCTGCGCCCTGCACCCTTACAGTGACCGGAGTGTGTGAGGTGTATGGGAGCAATGACGCACAGCTGCGGTGCTGTGCGTTACCTCAGTGAAGCACCGAAGGCTTCTGCCGCCAGAGACGTCTTCTGTCTTCGTTTCTTCTGGCTCTGTGAGGAGAACGGCGGCGCGGCTCTGGGGTGAACGCCCAGGACGAACCTGTGTTCACTCCCTCTGGCGCTAATGGGGTCCAGTAGCCGAGGTAACAGAGCCTATCATTTAAGTAGGTCTGCTCCTCTCTCCCCAGTCCCTCGATGCAGGGAGCCTGTTGCCAGCAGTGCTCCCTGAAAAAGAGAAAAAATCCTAACAAAAATGCTTTCTAAGCAGGAAACTCAGGAGAGCTCCCTGCAGTGCACCCATCCTCCTCTGGGCACAGTCTAAAACTGAGGTCTGGAGGAGGGGCATAGAGGGAGGAGCCAGTGCACACCCAGAGTTCAGTTCTTTCTAAAAATGCCCATGTCTCCTGCGGAGCCCGTCTATTCCCCATGGTCCTTATGGAGTCCCAGCATCCTCTAGGACGTTAGAGAAAAGATATTTGCTTATTAAATGCCCACTTCAGAAAATTTATATGGGGGGGCTAAGAGACCGCGAATAGGACTGATAAAACTACAACAACCAGTTTCTAATGGAGGTATTAACTTCCCTAATGTTTTACATTACAATCATGCTGCTGTATTGAGTTATTTGAGGGATTGGCTTCATGGAAAAGATCTTTATGCTAATACCTTTTCTAGAGGTAAGTTTTTTAACGAATTGTAGCCTGGCGGGATTCTTACACATGCATGACAGTGACATAGAGGACAATATACGCAATAACCCCGTTATGGACCAAAAAACGAATTTGGCATATACTGCGTCATAAACAGAACTTAAATTCTTATAACACCCTTTTTTTAGCATTTCTAAAAAACCCAGGTTTCCAGAACGGACTGGAGGCCTCTCCCTATGATAGACTAAAAACTGAAGGACTTTGGAGTGTGGGGACTCTTTTGAATAAGAATACTAGGGCACCTCTTTCGTATGCGCAAGCATCGGAGAGATCCCCGAGCTTCCAAAAATACCCATTTGCATATATGCAGGCTAAGCATTATGTTACGTCGGTGATCGGGAGGTTATCTGTTGATGACTGGAACAATGCTTTAGATGTACTGCTAGTGTCAGATTTAACAGTAAAGAGAGCAATTTCACACCACTATGCCTTTTTGAGACATAACATTAATCATAATCAAGTACAGTCGGGTATGAACTCTTGGGTATGCATCATTCCTTCCTTAATTTGTGATGGATTATTGTAAACACTCTGCTGGTCGAGGAAAACAATCCCGGCGATTCAATATCGAGATGTTTTTGAACATTTATCACAAGGCTTACTTTTCGCCACATAGGCAACACTTGGCAGGGCTGATACCCTTGGCCTCTTGCCCCAGGTGTTGTTCCGATATAGCAGATATGTACCATTATTTTTGGGAATGCCCCATGCTGAGAATCTTCTGGCTCAAAATAAGACAGTTTGCTCTTGATAATTTGGTAAATTATATTCCTCTCACGGATAAATTGGCAATATTTGGTATGTTGCCAGAAGAGCAGCGAATAGAGAGAGGATGTAAACGCTTGTTGCTAATTATTAGTGCGGCTGCCCGTAAAGCTATTCGGCAGACATGGATTGAGGCAACCCCCCTGATTTGTTCACACGTTTGTAAATCCAGTCATCAGGACACAGAGACATGTGAGTTCACTGCTGTGCTGTTAATTCCCTCCAGCTCCAGACACCCTGCACACTGGACCACCCACTTCCCAGCATTCCCCTGGTCCCAGGGACCATCACTAAAGATTCAGGCTTACACCTATTAGTAAGGGAGTGTCTACAAATATTAATACACTAACATCACATCCTCTTTTCTTTAAATATAAGCCCTGTACGCTTCAATGCAACAATTAACAACGTCATTTTAAGAACATCATCTAACACGTTTCAATGAGTCTCTCAGGTCTGCGTATTTCCCTTTTGGGTCTTTCACACACAGTCTGTGTTTCATCGACCATGTTGGACCTTTCTAGAATCGTGGTTGGTTCACCATTATCAGGATCATCATACATGTCAGATGAAGGGTATTCTTCAGTCATGTTGTCTTCATTATGGTTAAGTTGAGATCTTAAATCCACCCAATTTCTTCTTACTTCCGTTCCATGCTCTGTACGTATAGTATAAGATCTTGGTGCTACTTGTGCTTGCACAATACCTTTCTGCACCCAAATACTTTTCTCGTGATCTCTGAGACGGACTTGGTCACCCGATTTTAGATCAGATAAGCTTTTTGCTCGCCTGTCATGGAACAGTTTCTGTTTCGCCTGTTGACGTTCCTTACTCAGTCTGACCAACGCTGAGTTATGTGTATTAAGCAGTTCATCATGTATCGGGAGATTTGCTCTAATCCTCCTTCCCATCAGCATTTGTGCAGGAGAAAGTCCATTCTGTAAAGGTGTACTGTGGTAGATTAAAAGACTTTTGTAGAAATTGAGCTTTTTTCATGAGACTCTTTACAGTTTTTACTGAACTTTCCACCAACCCATTTGAGCGTGGATAGTGGGGACTTGACGTAGTATGGACAAATTCCCACTCATCAGCAAATTGTCTAAATTCAGCACTGGAAAACTGAAGACCATTGTCAGTGAACACTTCCATAGGAACACCATGCCTTGCAAAGATTGACTTCATGCAATTGATTACGGCTTTACTAGTAGTTGTATGTAGTGTCTTCACCTCAGGGTAGTTAGAGTAATAACCAGCCACGACAATGTACGTTTTCCCATTACAATCAAACAAATCTGCGCCAACTTTCTGGTACGGTCTCTCTGGCACTGCGTGAGGACTCAGTGGCTCGACTTGCTGTTTCGGTCTATACGTAAGACATAATTCACATGTAGCTGTAGTCTGTGCTATGTCTTGGTTCATTCACGCTCTCTCCGCTTACATTTTTCTTCTCCTAAGTGGCCTTCATGTATCTTGCACAGCATAGTTTTTCTTAGTCGTGCAGGTATGACAAACCTATTGCCTTTGTAAATAATACCATCGACAACTGTAAGGTCACTGCGGTACATCCAATAATCATGGATAGACAGCGGGCACGCATGTTTTTCTGCTGGCCAACCTTTCAGAATGATATCTTTCAACATTTTCATTGTGTCATCTGTCTCAGTTTCTTTCCTAATCTGTTCTTGTCTTGCAAGAGACACTGGTAGAGAAGCTACGATCAAATTAACATAGGCTTCTATCTCTTCATCCATCAGACTTTTGGAACCTTCACTTTTGTCCACAGCACGAGAAAGTGTATCAGCAATGTACATGTATTTGCCGGGACAGTACAGCAAGTGTACATCATATTTCTGTAGTATGACAAGCATTCGTTGAATTCCCATGGGACAGTCATGTAATGATTTAGTCATGATAGCTACCAATGGCTTGTGGTCAGTTTCCACTGTAAATCACAAACAAACACCAACTTGGCGCTAACAGCTATATAGACTGTGTGTGCATAAAATTAATATAAAAGAACACTCTGTTTAAATCGTAGCTGTTAAGAAAAGGGAGAGTACTCTACCCTTTAATTTAGACAAACCAAACACACAAAAATAACAGCGCTGATCTAAAACATATGTGTGCTTTTTATTAGACACAATTAAAAACAGCTTTTACATATAAATAACTGAATCTTAAGTACCGATTAATCCTGCAGAACATGACATAATAGACATAATTATCACAGTGCAGTCAAGAAAGCCTTGATAATAATATTTATCTATAAATTAATTGAATAAATTTCATGAATATAATCACTCTAGCGTGACAGTCTCTTCCAAAGCAGTGGTTAGTTGATTAGTAGAAGCTAATCAGTTAATAGCAGCAGATAATGATATTAGCAGTTTCCACTAAGACAGGCTTGTCAATAGATTTTGCAGTTCAAAGCAAATGATGGTGGATTAATGCATATTTTAAATTGAGCTGTCAAAAAATTATGAAAGAGTCCGTGTAGCTAATAAATACAACCTGCTTTAAGGGTTAAAATTTAACCTTTATGGTCCAATGGTTGGTATCTCCCGACTCCTGGTGCATTTAATGACCGTTTTCGTGGGTCTTATCCGGAGTATCCGAACAATGGTCCAATTCAAAGCAGGTTAAGAAGGCTTGAGCAACCGGTACCGGGCAATAGGTACCGGTTGCTCAAGCCTTCTTAACCTGCTTTGAATTGGACCATTGTTCGGATACTCCGGATAAGACCCACGAAAACGGTCATTAAATGCACCAGGAGTCGGGAGATACCAACCATTGGACCATAAAGGTTAAATTTTAACCCTTAAAGCAGGTTGTATTTATTAGCTACACGGACTCTTTCATCATTTTTTGACAGCTCAATTTAAAATATGCATTAATCCACCATCATTTGCTTTGAACTGCAAAATCTATTGACAAGCCTGTCTTAGTGGAAACTGCTAATATCATTATCTGCTGCTATTAACTGATTAGCTTCTACTAATCAACTAACCACTGCTTTGGAAGAGACTGTCACGCTAGAGTGATTATATTCATGAAATTTATTCAATTAATTTATAGATAAATATTATTATCAAGGCTTTCTTGACTGCACTGTGATAATTATGTCTATTATGTCATGTTCTGCAGGATTAATCGGTACTTAAGATTCAGTTATTTATATGTAAAAGCTGTTTTTAATTGTGTCTAATAAAAAGCACACATATGTTTTAGATCCACTGTAAATGTTTGACCATACACAAACTGATGAAATCGCTCACATGCATATGTGATCGCTAGAAGTTCTTTTTCTATCTGAGCATACCTTGTTTCAGCACTTGTCAGCGCTCTTGATGCATAGATTACTGGTTGCCATGTATCCTCATGTTCTTGTAACAGCACTGAGCCTAGGCCAAATTGCGAAGCATCTGCTGAAATTCTTATTCTTTTCGCAGGATCAAAGAATTTTAGCACTGGTTGCTCTGTAATGATCTGTTTCAAGTTTTGCCAACTTTCTTCTTGTTCATGTGACCACATCCACTCGTTATTTTTGTCCAACAACCATCTAAGAGAGGCTGTTCGTTCAGAGAGTTGAGAAATAAACTTTCCTAAGTAAGTAATCATTCCTAGGAATCTTCTGACATCGTCTTTGTTGTTAGGACGTTCCATGTTTACTATGGCTGATATTTTCCTTGGGTCTGGTTTTACACCTTGATCCGAGACCACGTCGCCCATAAAGGTAAGTGTATTCACGCCAAATTCACATTTGTCCTTGTTTAGCTTTAGATTCACTTTCTTGACAAGTTCCATTACTTGTCTCAATCTAGAATCATGTTCTTCCTTTGTAGATCCCCAGACAATAATGTCATCCATCATTGTTTCAACACCTGGAATATGTTCAAAAATCATGTGTATCTTTTTGTGATATACTTCTGGAGCAGACAATATTCCATATGGTAGTCGAAGAAATCTGTATCGACCTTCTGGTGTATTAAATGTACAAAGCTTTGAGCTGGCCTCATCTAGCTTCATTTGCCAGAATCCTGAAGACGCGTCCAATTTACTGAACCATTTTGCTCCCGCAAATTGTGACATGATTTCATCTCTTGTTGGTAGTTTGAAATGTTCTCGTTTAATAGCTTTGTTTAAATCTCTGGGGTCTAGACATATTCGGAGTTGTCCATTTTTCTTTTCAACAATTACTAAGGAGCTTACCCATTCAGTAGGCTCATCAACTTTCTGTATCACACCCAAGGCTTCCATGCGATTTAACTCTTGTTTCAGTTTTTCTCTCAGCGCAAACGGCACTTTTCTACAGGGGTGTATCACTGAAGAAACTTGCGTGTCTATATTTATTTTATGTTCTCCAGGCAAACAACCTAGACCTTCAAACAAGTCTCTGTATTCTGTAAACATCGATTTGCAGTCATCTTCTACTTGTGATGTCACCATAAAAACTTTCTTTAGCAAGCTTAGTTTCTCACAGGAACTTAATCCTAGAATCGGTTGCACATTTTTATCCACAATCAGTAGAGATGTTTTAAACTGTTGTCCCTTATATTTCAGTGTCACTAAGCATGTACCTTTCACAGGAATTTTCTCCCCAGTGTACCCTGTAACTTTCACTTTGGCTGGGTGAATTTTAGGTTTTACTCTAAAAATCTTATAGTCTTGAAATGATATTAAATTCACCTGCGCGCCAGTATCAAGCTTAAAGGGAATGACAATCTCGTTCACAGTTAAAGGGACAATCCATTCTTTCTTATCTGCACTGCAAAGTTCAATGCAATCCACAAAGAATTCATCTGTTTGTTTAACAGCATGCACTTTGGTTGTTTTACTTTTAATTTTACAGCATTTGGCAAAGTGATTAAGTCTACCACATTTCATGCAGGTTTTACCATAAGCAGGGCACAATTTAGAATTGTGAGCATTTCCACATCTACTACACATTTCTTTATTAGACTGTGGATTAGACTGCTTCATTCTTGAGAATGGAGGTTTGCATGGCTCTGTTTTCTGCACTACATGCACATCAGCATCAACTTCCTTGTGTAACTTTTTGGCTTGAATCTAGTTATTTCTGCAGATCTACACATAGTCACTGCCTTTTCTAGTGTTAGGTCTTGCTCTCTCAGCAGTCTCTCTCTGAGTCCATTATCAGGTATTCCACAGACAATACGATCTCTAATCAGTGAATCCTTTAAATCACCAAACTCACAGGTTTTACTGAGTGATTGCAGCTCTGTAACATACTGATCAAATCCATCTACAGACTTCTGATCACATGTGAAAAACTTATATCTTTCATATGTCACATTTTTCCTTGGCACAAAGTAATCTTCAAACTTTTGCATTATAGAAGATAGCACCATATTCTGCCCCTCCTCAAACTGAAAACTATTATAAATGTCCAGGACATCCTCTCCTATCACATGGAGGAAAATGGATGCCTTCGTTTTGTCAGTCTCTAAATCAGCTCCACATGCAGCAAGATATATATTAAACCTTTGCTTAAATCTTTTCCAGTTTTCAGACAAGTTACCAGACATCAGCATGCCGGTTGGAGGAGCTAGTTTATCCATGGTTACTCACTGTTTGAAGATAGGAGCACACGGCAGGCTTTGCAGACACAGAGTATCCCAGCCACAGACTTCTGCAGGATTCTGTCACTCTCTGAGAGCACTAGCAGTCCAAGTTAAACTTCTTCTGACACCATGTTTTGTTCACACGTTTGTAAATCCAGTCATCAGGACACAGAGACATGTGAGTTCACTGCTGTGCTGTTTATTCCTCCAGCTCCAGACACCCTGCACACTGGACCACCCACTTCCCAGCATTCCCCTGGTCCCAGGGACCATCACTAAAGATTCAGGCTTACACCTATTAGTAAGTGAGTGTCTACAAATATTAATACACTAACATTACACCCCCCCCCCACCTTCCCCCACCTCGAAATTATTTAAAGATAAACTACACCATGTGTTTAATATGGATTAACATAGAATTTGACGGCAGATAAGAACCACTTGGCCCATCTAGTCTGCCCCTTTTTTATCCTTTAGGTCAGGGGTGGGGAACCTTTTTTCTACCGAGGGCCATTTGGATATTTATAAAATCCTTCGGGGGCCATACAAAAATGATCAACTTAAAAAATTACCCTGCCCCCCAGTATGTCTGCCCCTTAGAGGTACTGCGTGTGCGCGCCGAAGTGTGTGGCCAGTTAAAATGGGACGTGATACACATATGCCCCCAATAGTGCAGTGCCAGATCCACAATTGCCCCCACAGTGCCAGGTATAGATGCCCCCACAGTGCCAGGTATACAGATGCCCCTCACAGTGCCAGGTATACAGATGCCCCCACAGTGCCAGGTATACAGATGCCCCTCACAGTGCCAGGTATACAGATGCCCCTCACAGTGCCAGGTATACAAATGCCTCCCCACAGTGCCAGGTATACAGATGCCCCTCACAGAGCCAGGTATACAGATGTCCCCACAGTGCCAGGTATACAGATGCCCCTCACAGTGCCAGGTATACAGATGCGCCCACAGTGCCAGGTATACAGATGTCCCCACAGTGCCAGGTATACAAATGCCCCCCCCCCCTGCTTACCGCTGCTTGCTGCTCCTTTCGGCAGGACACGGAGAGCGTGGCTATGTTGGGCGGCGGCGTGTAGGACTTGAAACCAGCCGCCGGTTCGAGAGCCAATCAGAGCTCGCGGACCGGCAGCCGCGGCTTCTGACTGGCTGCCGGTCCGCGAGCTCTGATTGGCTCACGAACCGGCGGCTGGTTTCAAGTCCTGCACGCCGCCGCCGCCCGACATAGCGCGCTCTCCTCCCTGTCCTGACAGCTGAGACACGCTGCCGCCGGACTGAGCGGCGGCGTGTCTCACTGAGAGAAGCGGGTGGGCCGGAGCAAACGGCTTTGCAGGCCTTCTACGGCCCGCGGGCCGGAGGTTCCCCACCCCTGCTTTAGGTAATCTCAACCCTTTTTGAACCTTAATTCTTTGTAAGGATATTCATATGCCTATCCCAAGCATGTTTAAATTGCTCTACAGTCTTAGCCTCTACCACCTCTGATGGGAGGCTATTCCACTTGTCCCCTACCCTTTCTGTGAAGTAAGTTTTCCTTAAATTTCCCCTGAACATCCCCCCCTCCAGTCTCAGTGTATGTCCTTGAGTTCTAATATTCCTCTTCCTTTGAAGAATGTTTCCCACCTGAACTTTGTTAAAACCCTTGGTATATTTGAAAGTTTCTATCATGTCCTCCCTTTCCCTTCTCTCCTCCAAACTATACATGTTAAGATCTTTTAGTCTTTCCGGGTAAGTTTTGTGATGTAGGCCATGCACCATTTTAGTTGCCCTTCTTTGTACACTCTCTAATGTATTTATATCCTTCTGGAGATATGGGCTCCAGAACTGGACACAGTATTCAAGATGCGGCTGTACCAATGACCTATACAGTGGCATTATCACTTTTTTTCCTGCTACTGATTCCTCTCCCTATGCAACCAAGCATCTGACTTGCCTTTCTCATTGCTTTGTTGCATTGCTTTCCTGCCTTTAAGTCACTTGAAATAGTGACTCCTAAATCCCTTTCCTCCTCAGTAGTTTCCATTATAGTACCCTTGATACTATATTTAGCCTTTGGGTTTTTGAGACCCAAGTGCATGATTTTGCATTTTTTAGCATTAAACTGTAGTTGCCACGTTCTTGACCATTTCTCAATTCTAGCTAGGTCATCAATCATTTGTTTTACCCCTCCCGGTGTGTCTACCCTGTTGCAAATCTTTGTATCATCTGCAAAAAGGCATACTTTCCCTTTAAAACCATTTGCAATGTCACCAACAAAGATATTAAAGAGAACTGGTCCGATTACAGATCCCTGGGGTACTCCACTGGTAACATTTCCTTCCAAAGATTGCACTCCATTTACTACAACTGTCTGTTTCCTATCCTGCAACCAGGTTCTTATCCATTTAACTGTTTTGTAATCCACCCCCACACTTTCAAGTTTATTTAGCAGTCTGCGATGTGGGACAGTGTCAAATGCCTTGCTAAAGTCTAGATATGCTACATCTACAGCTCCCCCTTGATCTATTATTTTCATCACAGAGTCAAAAAAGTCAATAAGATTTGTTTGGCATGATCTCCCACCAGTAAATCCATGCAGTTTTGGATCCTGTAAGTTGTGTGATTTAAGATATTCCACTACTCTTTCTCTTAATAGTTTTTCCATTACTTTCCCTACTACTGATGTAAGGCTTACTGGTCTCTAGTTACTTGCTTCTTCCTTGCTTCCACTTTTGTACAGTGGAACTACATTTGCTCTTTTCCAGTCATCTGGAATGGCACCTGTATTTAGTGACTGGTTAAATAATTCTGTTAATGGGGCCACCAGCACATCTTTTAACTCTTTTAGTATCCTTGGGTGTATCCCATCTGGCCCCATTGATTTTTCCACTTTTAGTTTTGAAAGTTCTGTTAAGAACTTTTCTTCTGTAAATGTAGTTTCATCTACCTTATTTTTATGAATGTCCTTGTAGCTTAACTGTGGCCCCTTCCCTTCTCCTTCTGTAGTAAATACGGAGCAAAAAATAAGAATTTACTTACCGATAATTCTATTTCTCATAGTCCGTAGTGGATGCTGGGGACTCCGTAAGGACCATGGGGGAATAGCGGCTCCGCAGGAGACTGGGCACATCTAAAGAAAGCTTTAGGACTATCTGGTGTGCACTGGCTCCTCCCCCCATGACCCTCCTCCAAGCCTCAGTTAGGATACTGTGCCCGGACGAGCGTACACAATAAGGAAGGATTTTGAATCCCGGGTAAGACTCATACCAGCCACACCAATCACACCGTATAACCTGTGATCTGAACCCAGTTAACAGCATGATAACAGAGGAGCCTCTGAAAGATGGCTCACAACAATAATAACCCGATTTTTGTAACAATAACTATGTACAAGTATTGCAGACAATCCGCACTTGGGATGGGCGCCCAGCATCCACTACGGACTATGAGAAATAGAATTATCGGTAAGTAAATTCTTATTTTCTCTAACGTCCTAAGTGGATGCTGGGGACTCCGTAAGGACCATGGGGATTATACCAAAGCTCCCAAACGGGCGGGAGAGTGCGGATGACTCTGCAGCACCAAATGAGAGAACTCCAGGTCCTCCTCAGCCAGGATATCAATTTTGTAGAATTTTACAAACGTATTTGCTCCTGACCAAGTAGCTGCTCGGCAAAGTTGTAAAGCCGAGACCCCTCGGGCAGCCGCCCAAGATGAGCCCACCTTCCTTGTGGAGTGGGCATTTACAGATTTTTGGCTATGGCAGGCCTGCCACAGAATGTGCAAGCTGAATTGTACTACAAATCCAACGAGCAATAGTCTGCTTAGAAGCAGGAGCACCCAGCTTGTTGGGTGCACACAGGATAAACAGCGAGTCAGATTTCCTGACTCCAGCGGTCCTGGAAACATATATTTTCAGGGCACTGACAACGTCTAGCAACTTGGAGGCCTCCAAGTCCCTAGTAGCCGCAGGCACCACCAATAGGTTTGTTCAGGTGAGACGCTG
The DNA here is from genome assembly GCF_028390025.1 of Pseudophryne corroboree. Classification (NCBI taxonomy): domain Eukaryota; kingdom Metazoa; phylum Chordata; class Amphibia; order Anura; family Myobatrachidae; genus Pseudophryne; species Pseudophryne corroboree. The sequence goes on from NC_086448.1 coordinate 101,843,111, forward strand.
AAACCACCTTGGGGAGAAACTGAGGACGAGTCCTCAATTCCGCCCTGTCCGAATGGAAAATCAGATAAGGGCTTTTTCAGGATAAAGCCGCCAATTCTGACACGCGCCTGGCCCAGGCCAGGGCCAACAGCATGACCACTTTCCATGTGAGATATTTTAACTCCACAGATTTAAGTGGTTCAAACCAATGTGACTTTTGGAACCCAAAACTACATTGAGATCCCAAGTGCCACTGGAGACACAAAAGGAGGCTGTATATGCAGTACCCCTTTTACAAACGTCTGAACTTCAGGGACTGAAGCTAGTTCTTTTTGGAAGAAAATTGACAGGGCCGAAATTTGAACCTTAATGGACCCCAATTTCAGGCCCATAGACACTCCTGTTTGCAGGAAATGTAGGAATCGACCCAGTTGAATTTCCTCCGTCGGGCCTTACTGGCCTCGCACCACGCAACATATTTTCGCCAATTGCGGTGATAATGTTTTTGCGGTTACATCCTTCCTGGCTTTGATCAGGATAGGGATGACTTCATCCGGAATGCCTTTTTTCCTTCAGGATCCGGCGTTCAACCGCCATGCCGTCAAACGCAGCCGCGGTAAGTCTTGGAACAGACAGGGTCCTTGCTGGAGCAGGTCCCTTCTTAGAGGTAGAGGCCACGGATCCTCCGTGAGCATCTCTTGAAGTTCCGGTTACCAAGTCCTTCTTGGCCAATCCGGAACCACGAATATAGTGCTTACTCCTCTCCATCTTATCAATCTCAGTACCTTGGGTATGAGAGGCAGAGGAGGGAACACATACCCTGACTGGTACACCCACGGTGTTACCAGAGCGTCTACAGCTTATTGCCTGAGGGTCCCTGGACCTGGCGCAATACCTGTCGAGTTTTTAATCATGTGGAAGACTTCTGGGTGAAGTCCCCACTCTCCCGGGTGGAGGTCGTGCTGAGGAAGTCTGCTTCCCAGTTGTCCACTCCCGGAATGAATACTGCTGACAGTGCTATGACATGATTTTCCGCCCAGCGAAGAATCCTTGCAGCTTCTGCCATTGCCCTCCTGCTTCTTGTGCCACCCTGTCTGTTTACGTGGGTGACTGCCGTGATGTTGTCCGACTGGATCAACACCGGCTGACCTTGAAGCAGAGGTCTTGCTAAGCTTAGAGCATTGTAAATGTCCCTTAGCTTCAGGATATTTATGTGAAGTGATGTCTCCAGGCTTGACCATAAGCCCTGGATATTCCTTCCCTGTGTGACTGCTCCCCAGCCTCGCAGGCTGGCATCCGTGGTCACCAGGACCCAGTCCTGAATGCCTAATCTGCGGCCCTCTAGAAGATGAGCACTCTGCAACCACCACAGGAGGGACACCCTTGTCCTTGGTGACAGGGTTATCCGCTGATGCATCTGAAGATGCGATCCGGACCATTTGTCCAGCAGGTCCCACTGGAAAGTTCTTGCGTGGAATCTGCCGAATGGGATTGCTTCGTAGGAAGCCACCATTTTACCCAGAACCCTTGTGCATTGATGCACTGAGACTTGGCTCGGTTTTAGGAGGTTCCTGACTAGCTCGGATAACTCCCTGGCTTTCTCCTCCGGGAGAAACACCTTTTTCTGGACTGTGTCCAGGATCATCCCTAGGAACAGAAGACACGTCGTCGGAACCAGGTGCGATTTTGGAATATTGAGAATCCAATCGTGCTGCCGCAACACTACCTGAGATAGTGCTACACCGACCTCCAACTGTTCCCTGGATCTTACCCTTATCAGGGAATTGTCCAAGGAAGGGATAACTAAAATTCACTTCCTTCGAAGGAATATCATCATTTCGGCCATTACCTTGGTAAAGACCCGGGGTGCCGTGTACCATCCATACGGCAGCGTCTGAACTGATAGTGACAGTTCTGTACCATAAACCTGAGGTACCCTTGGTGAGAAGGGTAAATTTTGACATGAAGGTAAGCATCCTTGATGTCCCGAGACATCATGTAGTCCCCTTCTTCCAGGTTCGCAATCACTGCTCTGAGTGACTCAATCTTGAATTTGAACCTCTGTACGTAAGTGTTCAAAGATTTTAGATTTAGAATCGGTCTCACCGAGCCGTCCGGCTTCGGTACCACAACAGTGTGGAATAATACCCCGTTCCCTGTTGCAGGAGGGGTATCTTGATTATCACCTGCTGGGAATACAGCTTGTGAATGGCTTCCAAAACTGTCTCCCTGTCAGAAGGAGACATCGGTAAAGCCGACTTTAGGAAACAGCGAGGGGGAGACATCTCGAATTCTAATTTGTACCCCTGAGATATCACCTGAAGGATCCAGGGGTCTACTTGCGAGTGAGCCCACTGCGCGCTGAAATTCATTGAGACGGGCCCCCCACCGTGCCTGATTCTGCTTGTAAAGCCCCAGCGTATACTGAGGGCTTGGCAGAGGCGGGAGAGGGTTTCTGTTCCTGGGAACTGGCTGATTTCTGCAGCCTTTTTCCTCTCCCTCTGTCACGGGGCAGAAATGAGGAACCTTTTGCCCGCTTGTCCACGAAAAGACTGCGCCTGATAATACGGCGTCTTCTCATGTTGAGAGGCGACCTGGGGTACAAACGTGGAATTCCCAGCTGTTGCCGTGGCCACCAGGTCTGAAAGACCGACCCCAAATAACTCCTCCCTTAATAAAGCAATACTTCCAAATGCCGTTTGGAATACGCATCACCTGACCACTGACGTGTCCATAACCCTCTACTGGTAGAAATGGACAACGCGCTTAGACTTGATGCCAGTCGGCAAATATTCCGCTGTGCATCACGCATATATAAAAATGCATCTTTTAAATGCTCTATAGGCAAAAATATACTGTCCCTATCTAGGGTATCAATATTTTCAGTCAGGGAATCCGACCACGCCAACCCAGCACTGCACATCCAGGCTGAGGCGATTGCTGGTCGCAGTATAACACCAGTATGTGTGTAAATACCTTTTAGGATACCCTCCTGCTTTCTATCAGCAGGATCCTTAAGGGCGGCCATCTCAGACGAAGGTAGAGCCCTTACAAGCGTGTGAGCGCTTTATCCCCCCTAGGGGGTGTTTCCCAACGCACCCTAACCTCTGGCGGGAAAGGATATAATGCCAATAACATTTTAGAAATTATCCGTTGTTATCGGGGGAAACCCACGCATCATCACACACCTCATTTAATTTCTCAGATTCAGGAAAACTACAGGTAGTTTTTCCTCACCGAACATAATACCCCTTTTTTGGTGGTACTCGTATTATCAGAAATGTGTAAAACATTTTTCATTGCCTCAATCATGTAACGTGTGGCCCTACTGGAAGTCACATTCGTCTCTTCACCGTCGACACTGGAGTCAGTATCCGTGTCGGCGTCTATATCTGCCATCTGAGGTAACGGGCGCTTTAGAGCCCCTGACGGCCTATGAGACGTCTGGACAGGCACAAGCTGAGTAGCCGGCTGTCTCATGTCAACCACTGTCTTTTATACAGAGCTGACACTGTCACGTAATTCCTTCCAACAGTTCATCCACTCAGGTGTCGACCCCCTAGGGGGTGACATCACTATTACAGGCAATCTGCTCCGTCTCCACATAATTTTTCTCCTCATACATGTCGACACAAAAGTACCGACATACAGCACACACACAGGGAATGCTCTGATAGAGGACAGGACCCCACTAGCCCTTTGGGGAGACAGAGGGAGAGTTTGCCAGCACACACCAGAGCGCTATATATATACAGGGATAACCTTATATAAGTGTTTTTCCCCTTATAGCTGCTGTATAGTTAATACTGCGCCTAGTTAGTGCCCCCCTCTCTTTTTTTAACCCTTTCTGTAGTGTAGTGACTGCAGGGGAGAGACAGGGAGCTTCCCTCCAACGGAGCTGTGAGGGAAAATGGCGCCAGTGTGCTGAGGAGATAGGCTCCGCCCCTTTTTCGCGGACTTTTCTCCTGCTTTTTTATGGATTCTGGCAGGGGTTAAATGCATCCATATATCCCAGGAGCTATATGTGATGCATTTTTTTGCCATCCAAGGTGTTTTTATTGCGTCTCAGGGCGCCCCCCCCCAGCGCCCTGCACCCTCAGTGACCGAAGTGTGAAGTGTGCTGAGAGCAATGGCGCACAGCTGCAGTGCTGTGCGCTACCTTGTTGAAGACAGGACGTCTTCTGCCGCCGATTTTCCGGACCTCTTCTGCCTTCTGGCTCTGTAAGGGGGCCGGCGGCGCGGCTCTGGGACCCATCCAAGCTGGGCCTGTGATCGTCCCTCTGGAGCTAATGTCCAGTAGCCTAAGAAGCCCAATCCACTCTGCACGCAGGTGAGTTCGCTTCTTCTCCCCTTAGTCCCTCGATGCAGTGAGCCTGTTGCCAGCAGGTCTCACTGAAAATAAAAAACCTAGTCTAAAACTTTCACTAAGAAGCTCAGGAGAGCCCCTAGTGTGCACCCTTCTCGTTCGGGCACAGAGATCTAACTGAGGCTTGGAGGAGGGTCATGGGGGGAGGAGCCAGTGCACACCAGATAGTCCTAAAGCTTTCTTTAGATGTGCCCAGTCTCCTGCGGAGCCGCTATTCCCCCATGGTCCTTACGGAGTCCCCAGCATCCACTTAGGACGTTAGAGAAATAATGATTTAGGTGATCTGCTATTGCCTTGTCTCCCTCCACCAAATTCTCACTCTCTGTCTTAAGTCTTATTATTCCTCCATTTGATTTTTTACCTTTCATTTATATACTTAAAAAAAGTTTTGCCCCCTTTATCTACTGACTGGGCCATTGTCTCCTCAGCTGCTGCCTTTGCACGTCTGATCACTTTCTTAGCATCCTGCCGTCTGTCAAGATACATCTCTTTGTCATTATTATTTTGAGTCTGTTTGTATGTCCTAAAAGCCAGCTTTTTTGCTTTCACACTAGTTGATACTTCTTTTGTGAACCACACTGGCTTTCTTTTCCTGGTGCTTTTCCTAACCCTTTTGATACAAAGGTCTGTTGCCCTTAGTACTGCCCTGTTCAGGTTTTTCCACCTCTCCTGCACTCCTTCCAAGTCTCTCCAGCCCGCCAATGAATCACTTAAACATCTCCCCATTTTTGCAAAGTCAGCATTCCTAAAATCCAACACCTTTGTTTTTGTGTGACAGAAGTTGGATCCTGTCTTTATACTAAACCATACTGCTTGATGATCACTGGATCCCAGGTGCTCACCCACATATGTGTCTAATATCCTGTCACCATTTGTGAGAATTAAATCTAATATGGAGTCTTTGCGAGTGGGCTCCCTCACCAATTGCTTGAGAGATGCTCCCTGTAAGGAATTTAGAAATTTGCCACTTATAGCTGAACTAGCAAAAGAACCCTCCCAATTTACATCAGGTAAATTAAAGTCTCCCATGATTATGACTTCTCCCTTTAAAGTCATTTTAGTGATGTCCAACAATAGGTTCCTGTCCAAATCCTGTCCCTGGCCTTGTGGTCTATAGATCACCCTAATGCGAATAATATCCTTCTCCCCGGTTTCTATGGTGACCCAAAGGGCCTCAGTTTTGTCTTCAGTATTTTGTATTAAAGTAGCATTTATGTTTTTTTTCACATACATTGCTACCCCTCCTCCGATTCTTCCCATTCTATCCTTCCTAAATAAATTGTATCCTGGTATAGCAATGTCCCAGTCATGATTCTCATTGCACCATGACTCTGTTATTGCCACAATATCTAGGTTATCCCTTGTCATTATTGCAATTAGCTCTGGATTTTTGTCTCATAAGCTCCTAGCATTTGCACACATAGCTTTAAGATTTTGGCCTGTGCATCTGTTACTACTAGTTGCCATGTCAAGAAAGTACAAAATAAATGACAAGTTTAAAGTTGAAATTACTTGTTTAGTGATGTTGCTCAGTGTTTGTCATTTGTTTTCTTTTACCAATCAGTAATCATACTCTGCTTTACACCATGACTACACCTCACTAAATATAAAGATATAGTACACCTGACCACAATGGCCAAATGTTCAAGGATGTAAACACCAGTCAGCATGCAATAATAAGCTGTTTCCCCGAGCAACTTCCCCACACATGTAATGAAAATTACAAGAAAATCATTACATCAAAAAACATACATGAGTTTGTATAAGAGAGAACTGTAGTGAGCAGATTGGGGATGCCTTTGCATAGGTTTAAAAAACAGATAATATGCATAAGATGAATAACATACTTTTGAGGCATTAAGGCAGTCCATTTGTGGTAATGTTGGTGTGATGATGTTTCCCTTCTGTTTTCCTTTGGTTTAACGCAGGTATAACGCTAATTTTATAATAGCACTTTTATGTCAGCACTTCTATGGAAGCACTTCCAGCCTTAGACTAGACATTAAAATAAGATTTTACTTACCGATAAATCTATTTCTCGGAGTCCGTAGTGGATGCTGGGGTTCCTGAAAGGACCATGGGGAATAGCGGCTCCGCAGGAGACAGGGCACAAAAAGTAAAGCTTTTTCAGATCAGGTGGTGTGCACTGGCTCCTCCCCCTATGACCCTCCTCCAGACTCCAGTTAGGTACTGTGCCCGGACGAGCGTACACAATAAGGGAGGATTTTGAATCCCGGGTAAGACTCATACCAGCCACACCAATCACACCGTACAACCTGTGATCTAAACCCAGTTAACAGTATGATAACAGCGGAGCCTCTGAAAGATGGCTTCCTTCAACAATAACCCGAATTAGTTAACAATAACTATGTACAATATATGCAGATAATCCGCACTTGGGATGGGCGCCCAGCATCCACTACGGACTCCGAGAAATAGATTTATCGGTAAGTAAAATCTTATTTTCTCTATCGTCCTAGTGGATGCTGGGGTTCCTGAAAGGACCATGGGGATTATACCAAAGCTCCCAAACGGGCGGGAGAGTGCGGATGACTCTGCAGCACCGAATGAGAGAACTCCAGGTCCTCCTTAGCCAGAGTATCAAATTTGTAAAATTTTACAAACGTGTTCTCCCCTGACCACGTAGCTGCTCGGCAAAGTTGTAATGCCGAGACCCCTCGGGCAGCCGCCCAAGATGAGCCCACCTTCCTTGTGGAGTGGGCCTTTACAGATTTAGGCTGTGGCAGGCCTGCCACAGAATGTGCAAGTTGGATTGTGCTACAGATCCAACGAGCAATCGTCTGCTTAGACGCAGGAGCACCCATCTTGTTGGGTGCATACAATATAAACAACGAGTCAGATTTTCTGACTCCAGCTGTCCTTGCAATATATATTTTTAATGCTCTGACAACGTCCAGTAACTTGGAGTCCTCCAAGTCACTTGTAGCCGCAGGCACCACAATAGGCTGGTTCAGATGAAATGCTGACACCACCTTAGGGAGAAAATGCGGACGAGTCCGCAGTTCTGCCCTGTCCGAATGGAAAATCAGATATGGGCTTTTGTAAGATAAAGCTGCCAATTCTGATACTCTCCTGGCAGAAGCCAGGGCTAGAAGCATGGTCACTTTCCAAGTGAGATATTTCAAATCCACCTTATTTAGTGGTTCAAACCAATGAGATTTTAGAAAGTCCAAAACCACATTGAGATCCCACGGTGCCACTGGAGGCACCACAGGAGGCTGTATATGCAGCACTCCCTTAACAAAGGTCTGGACTTCAGGGACTGAAGCCAATTCTTTTTGAAAGAAAATCGACAGGGCCGAAATTTGAACCTTAATAGATCCCAATTTGAGACCCATAGACAATCCTGATTGCAGGAAATGTAGGAATCGACCCAGTTGAAATTCCTCCGTCGGAGCACTCCGATCTTCGCACCACGCAACATATTTTCGCCAAATTCGGTGATAATGTTGCACGGTTACTTCCTTCCTTGCTTTAATCAAAGTAGGAATGACTTCTTCCGGCATGCCTTTTTCCTTTAGGATCCGGCGTTCAACCGCCATGCCGTCAAACGCAGCCGCGGTAAGTCTTGAAACAGACAGGGACCCTGCTGAAGCAAGTCCCTCCTTAGAGGTAGAGGCCACGGATCTTCCGTGATCATCTCTTGAAGTTCCGGGTACCAAGTCCTTCTTGGCCAATCCGGAACCACTAGTATCGTTCTTACGCCTCTTTGCCGTATAATTCTCAATACTTTTGGTATGAGAGGCAGAGGAGGAAACACATACACCGACTGGTACACCCAAGGCGTTACCAGCGCGTCCACAGCTATTGCCTGCGGATCTCTTGACCTGGCGCAATACCTGTCCAGTTTTTTGTTGAGGCGAGACGCCATCATGTCCACCATTGGTCTTTCCCAACGGGTTACCAGCATGTGGAAGACTTCTGGATGAAGTCCCCACTCTCCCGGGTGAAGATCGTGTCTGCTGAGGAAGTCTGCTTCCCAGTTGTCCACTCCCGGGATGAACACTGCTGACAGTGCTATCACATGATTCTCTGCCCAGCGAAGAATCCTTGCAGCTTCTGCCATTGCACTCCTGCTTCTTGTGCCGCCCTGTCTGTTCACATGGGCGACTGCCGTGATGTTGTCCGACTGGATCAACACCGGTTTTCCCTGAAGCAGAGGTTCTGCCTGGCTTAGAGCATTGTATATTGCTCTTAGTTCCAGAATGTTTATGTGAAGAGACGTTTCCAGGCTCGTCCATACTCCCTGGAAGTTTCTTCCTTGTGTGACTGCTCCCCAGCCTCTCAGGCTGGCGTCCGTGGTCACCAGGATCCAATCCTGTATGCCGAATCTGCGGCCCTCCAATAGATGAGGACTCTGCAACCACCACAGAAGAGACACCCTTGTCCTTGGAGACAGGGTTATCCGTAGGTGCATCTGAAGATGCGACCCTGACCATTTGTCCAACAGATCCCTTTGGAAAATTCTTGCGTGGAATCTGCCGAATGGAATTGCTTCGTAAGAAGCCACCATTTTTCCCAGGACTCTTGTGCATTGATGTACAGACACCTTTCCTGGTTTTAGGAGGTTCCTGACAAGCTCGGATAACTCCTTGGCTTTTTCCTCCGGGAGAAAAACCTTTTTCTGAACCGTGTCCAGAATCATCCCTAGGAACAGCAGACGAGTTGTCGGCATTAACTGGGATTTTGGAATATTCAGAATCCACCCGTGCTGTTTTAGCACTTCTTGAGACAGTGCTAATCCCATCTCTAGCTGTTCTCTGGACCTCGCCCTTATTAGGAGATCGTCCAAGTATGGGATAATTAATATGCCTTTTCTTCGAAGAAGAATCATCATCTCGGCCATTACCTTTGTAAAGATCCGAGGTGCCGTGGACAATCCGAACGGCAGCGTCTGAAACTGATAGTGACAGTTTTGTACAACGAACCTGAGGTACCCCTGGTGTGAGGGGTAAATTGGAACGTGGAGATACGCATCCTTGATGTCCAAGGATACCATAAAGTCCCCCTCTTCCAGGTTCGCTATCACTGCTCTGAGTGACTCCATCTTGAACTTGAACTTCTTTATGTACAGGTTCAAGGACTTCAGATTTAGAATAGGCCTTACCGAGCCATCCGGCTTCGGTACCACAAAAAGAGTGGAATAATACCCCTTCCCTTGTTGTAGAAGAGGTACCTTGACTATCACCTGCTGAGAGTACAGCTTGTGAATGGCTTCCAAAACCGTCTCCCTTTCGGAGGGGGACGTTGGTAAAGCAGACTTCAGGAAACGGCGAGGTGGATCTGTCTCTAATTCCAACCTGTACCCTTGAGATATTATCTGCAGGATCCAGGGATCTACCTGCGAGTGAGCCCACTGCGCGCTGTAATTTTTGAGACGACCGCCCACCGTCCCCGAGTCCGCTTGAGAAGCCCCAGCGTCATGCTGAGGCTTTTGTAGAAGCCGGGGAGGGCTTCTGTTCCTGGGAAGGAGCTGCGTGTTGCTGTCTCTTCCCTCGACCTCTGCCTCGTGGCAGATATGAATAGCCCTTTGCTCTCTTATTTTTAAAGGAACGAAAGGGCTGCGGTTGAAAAGTCGGTGCCTTTTTCTGTTGGGGAGTGACTTGAGGTAGAAAGGTGGATTTCCCGGCTGTAGCCGTGGCCACCAAATCTGATAGACCGACTCCAAATAACTCCTCCCCTTTATACGGCAAAACTTCCATATGCCGTTTTGAATCCGCATCGCCTGTCCACTGTCGCGTCCATAAAGCTCTTCTGGCCGAAATGGACATAGCACTTACCCGTGATGCCAGTGTGCAGATATCCCTCTGTGCATCACGCATATAAAGAAATGCATCCTTTATTTGTTCTAACGACAGTAAAATATTGTCCCTGTCCAGGGTATCAATATTTTCAATCAGGGACTCTGACCAAACTACCCCAGCACTGCCCATCCAGGCAGTCGCTACAGCTGGTCGTAGTATAACACCTGCATGTGTGTATATACTTTTTTGGATATTTTCCATCCTCCTATCTGATGGATCTTTAAGTGCGGCCGTCTCAGGAGAGGGTAACGCCACTTGTTTAGATAAGCGTGTTAGCGCCTTGTCCACCCTAGGAGGTGTTTCCCAGCGCTCCCTAACCTCTGGCGGGAAAGGGTATAATGCCAATAATTTCTTTGAAATTATCAGCTTTTTATCAGGGGCAACCCACGCTTCATTACACACGTCATTTAATTCTTCTGATTCAGGAAAAAATAAGAATTTACTTACCGATAATTCTATTTCTCGGAGTCCGTAGTGGATGCTGGGGTTCCTGAAAGGACCATGGGGAATAGCGGCTCCGCAGGAGACAGGGCACAAAAAAGTAAAGCTTTTACCAGATCAGGTGGTGTGCACTGGCTCCTCCCCCTATGACCCTCCTCCAGACTCCAGTTAGGTACTGTGCCCGGACGAGCGTACACAATAAGGGAGGCAATTTGAATCCCGGGTAAGACTCATACCAGCCACACCAATCACACCGTACAACTTGTGATCTAAACCCAGTTAACAGTATGATAACAGAAAGAGCCTCTTAAAGATGGCTCCTTAACAATATAACCCGAATTTGTTAACAATAACTATGTACAGTATTGCAGATAATCCGCACTTGGGATGGGCGCCCAGCATCCACTACGGACTCCGAGAAATAGAATTATCGGTAAGTAAATTCTTATTTTCTCTATCGTCCTAAGTGGATGCTGGGGTTCCTGAAAGGACCATGGGGATTATACCAAAGCTCCCAAACGGGCGGGAGAGTGCGGATGACTCTGCAGCACCGAATGAGAGAATTCCAAGTCCTCTTTTGCCAGGGTATCAAATTTGTAGAATTTTACAAACGTGTTTTCCCCCGACCACGTAGCTGCTCGACAGAATTGTAATGCCGAGACCCCTCGGGCAGCCGCCCAAGATGAGCCCACCTTCCTTGTGGAATGGGCCTTAACAGATTTAGGCTGTGGCAGGCCTGCCACAGAATGAGCAAGTTGAATTGTGTTACAAATCCAACGAGCAATCGTCTGCTTAGAAGCAGGGGCACCCAACTTGTTGGGTGCATATAGTATCAACAGCGAGTCAGATTTTCTGACTTCAGCCGTCCTTGAAATGTATATTTTTAAGGCTCTGACAACGTCCAACAACTTGGAGTCCTCCAAGTCGCCAGTGGCCGCAGGCACCACAATAGGTTGGTTCAGGTGAAACGCTGATACCACCTTAGGGAGAAAATGCGGACGAGTCCTCAGTTCTGCCCTATCCGAATGGAAGATTAGATAAGGGCTTTTATAAGATAAAGCCGCCAATTCAGATACTCTCCTGGCGGAAGCCAGGGCCAGTAACATAGTCACTTTCCATGTGAGATATTTAAAATCCACCTTTTTCAATGGTTCAAACCAATGGGATTTGAGGAAATCTAAAACTACATTTAGATCCCACGGTGCCACCGGAGGCACCACAGGAGGCTGTATATGCAGTACTCCTTTAACAAAAGTCTGTACCTCAGGAACTGAGGCCAATTCTTTTTGGAAGAATATTGACAGGGCCGAAATTTGAACCTTAATAGATCTCAATTTGAGACCCATAGACAATCCTGATTGTAGGAAATGTAGGAAACGACCCAGTTGAAATTCCTCCGTCGGAACACTCCGATCCTCGCACCACGCGACATATTTTCGCCAAATGCGGTGATAATGTTTCGCGGTGACTTCCTTCCTTGCCTTAATCAAGGTAGGAATGACTTCTTCTGGAATGCCTTTCCCTTTTAGGATCTGGCGTTCAACCGCCATGCCGTCAAACGCAGCCGCGGTAAGTCTTGAAAGAGACAGGGACCCTGTTGTAGCAGGTCCCTTCTCAGAAGTAGAGGGCACGGGTCGTCCGTGACCAACTCTTGAAGTTCCGGGTACCAAGTCCTTCTTGGCCAATCCGGAGCCACTAGTATTGTTCTTACTCCTCCTCACCGTATAATCTTCAATACCTTTGGTATGAGAGGCAGAGGAGGAAACACATATACTGATTTGTACACCCAAGGTGTTACCAGTGCGTCCACAGCTATTGCCTGTGGATCTCTTGACCTGGCGCAATACTTGTCCAGTTTCTTGTTGAGGCGAGACGCCATCATGTCTACCATTGGTCTTTCCCAACAGTTTATTAGCATGTGGAAGACTTCTGGATGAAGACCCCCCTCTCCCGGGTGAATATCGTGTCTGCTGAGGAAGTCTGCTTCCCAGTTGTCCACGCCCGGGAAGAACACTGCTGACAGTGCTATTACGTGATTCTCCGCCCAGCGAAGAATCTTGGCAGCTTCTGCCATTGCACTCCTGCTTCTTGTGCCGCCCTGTCTGTTTACATGGGCGACCGCCGTGATGTTGTCCGACTGAATCAACACCGGTTTTCCTTGCAGGAGTGGTTCCGCCTGGCTTAGAGCATTTTAGATTGCTCTTAGTACCAGAATGTTTATGTGAAGAGACTTTTCCAGGTTCGTCCATACCCCCTGGAAGTTTCTTCCTTGTGTGACTGCTCCCCAACCTCTCAGGCTGGCGTCCGTGGTCACCAGGATCAAATCCTGTATGCCGAATCTGCGGCCCTCCAATAGATGAGCCTTTTGCAACCACCACAGAAGATATACCCTTGTCCTTGGCGACAGGGTTATTCGCAGGTGCATCTGAGGATGCGACCCTGACCATTTGTCCAACAGATCCCTTTGGAAAATTCTTGCATGGAATCTGCCGAATGGAATTGCTTCGTAAAAAGCCACCATTTTTCCCAGGACTCTTGTGCATTGATGTACAGACACCTTTCCTGGTTTTAGGAGGTTCCTGACAGGTCGGATAACTCCTTGGCTTTTTCCTCGGGAAGAAAAACCTTTTTCTGAACCGTGTCCAGAATCATCCCTAGGAACAGCAGACGTATCGTCGGAAAACAGCTGCGATTCTTGGAATATTTAGAATCCAGTCGTGCCGTCGAAGAACTACTTTAGATAGTGCTCTTCCGACCTCCAACTGTTCTCTGGAACTTGCCCTTTTTAGGTCGTGCAAGTAAGGGATAATTTAGATGCCTTTTTTCTTTGAAGAAACATCTTTTCGGCCATTACCTTGGTAAAAAGGCCCGGGGTGCCGTGGATAATTCAAACGGCATCGTCTGAAACTGATATTGACAGTTCTGTACCACGAACCAGAGGTACCCTTGATGAGAAGGACAAAATTTGGACATGGAGGTAATCCTTGATGTCCAGGGACACCATATAGTCCCCTTTTTTCCGGTTCGCTATCACTGCTCTGAGTGACTTTATCTCGATTTGAACCTTTTATGTAAGTGTTCAAAACATTTTAGATTTAGACTATGTGTCACCAAGCCGTCTGGCTTCAGTACCACAATATAGTGTGGAAAAATAATACCCTTTTCCTTGTCGTAGGAGGGGTACTTTGATTATCACCTGCTGGATATACAGCTTGTGAATTGTTTCCAATGCTGCCTCCCTGTCGGAGGGAGCCGTTGGTAAAGCAGACTTCAGGAACCTGCGAGGAGAAGATGTCTCGACTCTCCAATCTTTACCCCTGGGATAATACTCGTACGATCTAGGGGTCAACTTGCGAGTGATCCCACTGCGCCCTGAGACTCTTGAGACTACCCCCCCACCTTGAGTCCGCTTGCACGGCCCCAGCGTCATGCTGAGGACTTGGCAGACGCGGTGGAGGGCTTCTTTTCCTGGGAAAGGGCTGCCTGCTGCAGTCTACTTCCCTTACCTCTATGTCTGGGCAGATATGACTGGCCTTTTGCCTGCATGCCCTCATGGGAAAGGAAAGATTGAGGCTGAAAAGACGGTGTCTTTTTTAGCTGAGATGTAACTTGGGGTAAAAAAGGTTGGATTTCCCAGCTGTTGCTGTGGTCCCCAGGTCCGATGGACCGACCCCCAAATAACTCCTTCCCTTTATACAGCAATACTTCCATCTGCCGTATGGGATCTGTATCACCTGACCACTGTCGTGTCCCTGACATCTTCTGGGAGATATGGACAACGCACTTATCTTGATGCCAGAGAGCAAATATCCCTCTGTGCATCTCACATACATATATATAGAATGCATCCTATTAAATGCTCTACATGAATAAAATATTTTCAGTCAGGGAATCCGACCAAGCCAACCCAGCACTGCATCTCCAGGCTGATGGCGATCGCTGGTCGCAGTATAACCACCGTATGTGTGTATATACTTTTTAGGATATTTTTCCAGCTTCCTATCAGCTGGCTCCTTGAGGGCGGCCGTATCTGGAGACGGTAACGCCACTTGATAAGCGTGTGAGCGCCTTATCACCCTAAGGGGTGTTTCCCAACGTACCCTAATTTCTGGCGGGAAAGGGTATAACGCCAATATTTGCTATCGGGGTAACCCTACGCATCATCACACACTTCATTTTATTTTATCTGATTCAGGAAAAACTACAGGTAGTTTTTTCCACTCCCACATAATACCCTTTCTTGTGGTACTTGTAGTATCAGAAACACGTAACACCTCCTTCATTGCCCTTAACGTGTGGCCCTAATGAGAAATACGTTTGTTTATTCACCGTCGACACTGTATTCAGTGTCCGTGTCTGTGTCTGTGTCGACCGACTGAGGTAAATGGGCGTTTTTAAAACCCCTGACGGTGTTTCTGAGACGCCTGGACCGGTCCTAATAGATTGTCGGCCGTCTCATGTCGTCAACCGACCTTGCAGCGTGTTGACATTCTCACGTAATTCTCTAAATAAGCCATCCATTCCGGTGTCGACTCCCTAGAGAGTGACATCACCATTACAGGCAATTTCTCCGCCTCCTCACCAACATCGTCCTCATACATGTCGACACACACGTACCGACACACAGCACACACACCGGGAATGCTCTGACAGAGGACAGGACCCACTAGCCCTTTGGGGAGACAGAGGGAGAGTCTGCCAGCACACACCAAAAACGCTATAATTATATAGGGACAACCTTATATAAGTGTTTCTCCCTTATAGCATCTTTTATATATATACAATATCGCCAAAATCAGTGCCCCCCCTCTCTGTTTTAACCCTGTTTCTGTAGTGCAGTGCAGGGGAGAGCCTGGGAGCCTTCTCTCCAGCTTTTCTGTGAGAGAAAATGGCGCTGTGTGCTGAGGAGATAGGCCCCGCCCCTTTTACGGCGGGCTCGTCTCCCGCTATTTTTGAAGTTAGGCAGGGGTTAAATATCTCCATATAGCCTCTGTGGGCTATATGTGAGGTATTTTTTGCCTCTAATAAGGTTTTTATTTGCCTCTCAGAGCGCCCCCCCCAGCGCTCTGCACCCTCAGTGACTGTTGTGTGAAGTGTGCTGAGAGGAAAATGGCGCACAGCTGCAGTGCTGTGCGCTACCTTTATGAAGACTCAGGAGTCTTCAGCCGCCGATTTTGGACCTCTTCTCTCTTCAGCGTCTGCAAGGGGGCCGGCGGCGCGGCTCCGGTGACCATCCAGGCTGTACCTGTGATCGTCCCTCTGGAGCTAGTGTCCAGTAGCCAAGCAGCAAATCCACTCTGCACGCAGGTGAGTTCACTACTTCTCCCCTAAGTCCCTCGTTGCAGTGATCCTGTTGCCAGCAGGACTCACTGTAAAGTAAAAAACCTAAGCTAAACTTTCTCTAAGCAGCTCTTTAGGAGAGCCACCTAGATTGCACCCTTCTCGTTCGGGCACAAAATCTAACTGGAGTCTGGAGGAGGGTCATAGGGGGAGGAGCCAGTGCACACCACCTGATCTGGTAAAAGCTTTACTTTTTTGTGCCCTGTCTCCTGCGGAGCCGCTATTCCCCATGGTCCTTTCAGGAACCCCAGCATCCACTTAGGACGATAGAGAAACTATAGGTAGTTTTTTCATACCCCACATAATACCCTGTTTAGTGGTACCTGTAGTATCAGCTAAATGTAACGCCTCCTTCATTGCCAAAATCATATAACGTGTGGCCCTACTGGAAAATACGGTTGAATCGTCACCGTCACCACTGGAGTCAGTGCCTGCGTCTGGGTCTGTGTCGACCGACTGAGGCAAAGGGCGTTTCACAGCCCCTGACGGTGTTTGAGTCGCCTGGACAGGCACTAATTGATTGTCCGGCCGCCTCATGTCGTCAAACGACTGCTTTAGCGTGTTGACACTATCCCGTAGTTCCATAAATAAAGGCATCCATTCTGGTGTCGACTCCCTAGGGGGTGACATCCTCATATTTGGCAATTGCTCCGCCTCCACACCAATATCGTCCTCATACATGTCGACACACACGTACCGACACACAGCAGACACACAGGGAATGCTCCTAACGAAGACAGGACCCACTAGCCCTTTGGGGAGACAGAGGGAGAGTTTGCCAGCACACACCAAAAGCGCTATATATATATCAGGGATAGCCTTATAATAAGTGCTCCCTTATAGCTGCTTTGTTATATCAAAATATCGCCATAAATTTGCCCCCCCCTCTCTGTTTTACCCTGTTTCTGTAGTGCAGTGCAGGGGAGAGACTTGGGAGCCGTCCTGACCAGCGGAGCTGTGAGAGGAAATGGCGCCGTGTGCTGAGGAGATAGGCCCCGCCCCTTTTCTGGCGGGCTCGTCTCCCGCTATTTAGAAAAATCAGGCAGGGGTTAAATATCTCCATATAGCCTCTAGGGGCTATATGTGAGGTATTTTTAGCCTTTATAGGTATTCATTTGCCTCCCAGGGCGCCCCCCTCCCAGCGCCCTGCACCCTCAGTGACTGCCGTGTGAAGTGTGCTGAGAGGAAAATGGCGCACAGCTGCAGTGCTGTGCGCTACCTTTAGAAGACTGCAGGAGTCTTCAGCCGCCGATTCTGGACCTCTTCTGACTTCAGCATCTGCAAGGGGGCCGGCGGCGCGGCTCCGGTGACCATCCAGGCTGTACCTGTGATCGTCCCTCTGGAGCTTGATGTCCAGTAGCCAAGAAGCCAATCCATCCTGCACGCAGGTGAGTTGACTCCTTCTCCCCTCAGTCCCTCGCTGCAGTGATCCTGTTGCCAGCAGGAATCACTGTAAAATAAAAAACCTAGCTAAACTTTTTCTAAGCAGCTCTTTAGGAGAGCCACCTAGATTGCACCCTTCTCGGCCGGGCACAAAAATCTAACTGGAGTCTGGAGGAGGGTCATAGGGGGAGGAGCCAGTGCACACCACCTGATCTGAAAAAGCTTTACTTTTTGTGCCCTGTCTCCTGCGGAGCCGCTATTCCCCATGGTCCTTTCAGGAACCCCAGCATCCACTAGGACGATAGAGAAATAGGAACAATTTCCATGTGAATGCAATGATTGCAAACTCCTCCCGATACAATCCCACTTCAAACTAAGGCAATAAATTAGCTTACACAAACAGCCATTACATACCAATAAGGCAGCCAACTAAATCTTTACAAAGGTAAACTATGCAATCATGGTATTCAT
This sequence comes from Pseudophryne corroboree, assembly GCF_028390025.1. Classification (NCBI taxonomy): domain Eukaryota; kingdom Metazoa; phylum Chordata; class Amphibia; order Anura; family Myobatrachidae; genus Pseudophryne; species Pseudophryne corroboree. The sequence goes on from NC_086448.1 coordinate 101,860,916, forward strand.
TTGAGATAATCAGCAGATGCAGTACAACTTGCTGGTATGTGTAGTTCCACGAATCGTACCTAAACTATGCAGTCATGGTATTCATTTGGATTGACACTATGTTGAAGAAAGAAAGGCGTTCGTCCAGGTTCTTTGGAACCTGGGAAAACTACATTGGTACTTTACCGATTGACTTGCATACCAGAATAAATGACTTTCTGAAACACACGCAATGGTATGCAATTCGAGCATTATCCGGGGACCCACCAGTAAATATTTTACCCTGAGCTACCTTACCTCAGCTCATTAACTTACTGATAAGTGGGGACGGATCATGACGAGTAGTGACGAGTGGGATTAGCCCCTGAGAACTTGGTCTTATGGGAGCAGACATTGTCTTCATTTTTATTTATTTTTTTGTATATGGATGCAATTGTTCTGAGCTTGAATAATATGATGGTTAAGAATATTCAAAGTACAAGTTTTACTAGGTATAGGACGAAATGTACAGACGATATTCTACACAATGTTTTTAATTGTTGATTTTATTGTTATTAAGGATATTGTGTACATTGTGGAATTTTGAGTGTTTCAATAAAAATTATACTTAAAAAAAACATTATTTTTATTGATATACATTAAAAGTGTATGTTTCTTACATCCATCAGAACAAAGCAGAGGTACTGTACTTCTAAAAGGGCATCACAGATATCACAATTATATACAAGTACATAGTGAAATAATAAGCTAAATGGTATGCATACATTAAATCAAATGGTTAAGCAAGTCCTGTCCATATTATATCACGATGAGAACAGTGTATACGGTTAAAGAGTGTATCAATACAGTAGATGTAAAAAATATATACAGTATATTTGCAAGAAATACAAAAACTGCAAATTGTGTAACAGCCAGTGTTGAGTGATTTTCAATAGTGGATGTTAATCACTTCGTATACAGCTGTGTTTATTGGTCATGAAGAAATTATATACAATAAGCATGAGACAATTAGTCAATGTTTTTAAAAAAGGTGAAAATATCACATTCATTGGGAGACCATGGTTACTAATCCCAAACGTAGTTCAAGTGGATGGTAAAGTATGAAAAAATAAAATAAAACCCCCCACCTCATTGACAATTGCCAGGTCAACCTTATGACCATGTCATTCTAATGCATGTCAACCATTAATGGTCGACCTATTGACTTTTGAACTGGACATATCCGGATTCCGGTGACTGCATCCTCCGCCTATGGACCTCCTTTGTCTATCAAAGCCTGCCTCTCTCTTGTCACAACTCCCTTGATTCTGGCACCCACAGAAGGGAAAGCCACCGGTAGGGAAGGACACTTAATTTTGGTGCCAAGAATCAATTTATGTAAATTCATAACGGGGCTACATGTTTCTTGGACTCCTGAAGCAGCATCCGCACTGGCACCAGTTATCTCAGGAACTTCCCTGCTGTGCTCCGTCACCCCCCTTACGTAACCTCCTCTCAGCGAGACTCCTGCACTCTCCCTCATGTCCCCTCTTTGATGGCTGGAGTCTAGGCGAGCAGGTCTTCTAGAAGGCTGTCACTGCTATTTAGGTCTTTTTTTTTTTTTGGGTGGGGTGAGGGGGTTGTTCTCTGGGTGCCTTAATCTACAGTAAAAAAAATAAAATAAAAATATCCTATTTATAAAGCACCGTTTGAATCTGTTTGTTACTCAATTTTTCTTTGACATGCGGTAGTGTACCCTATATGATTGCTAGGAGTGTGCAAAACGCAGTCCTCCCCTACAAAAAAGAATAATGTGCTTTTGGACAGGCATTTAACCAATGTCCAGAGTAGTTCAAAGCTGGGCTGCCTGCTCAGTCTCTGTCCTACCATCAATGTTATTCTTATAGTCAACCAACACCACAGAATCAGGGAGAAGATATAGTGCAGACTATGCACATAAGTGGCTAGGGAATCTAAGTGTTGGTGAAACTTTGTACATTTGTTACACGGATGTCCGCTGCAGATACCTGGATATCAGTAAAGAGGGGACTCGAAATTTTTTTGTGATAATAAGCTGTCAAGACAATTACACGTGGAAGCATATAAAATATTAACTATTGCGTAATGACAGTACGTAAGTAAATGGGTTTATTTGAAACAATCAGCATGGGATTAATATTCCCACCTCATCCTACACATTGTAGCCATTAATAAGGCCCCAGTTTGTGGTATTTTCCAATGAGAGCATGGGGGCTTAAGTTCTCTTAGGTGTGTGACTGAGAAAGAGAATAATAATTCAGCGCTGAGCACCAAAACAATGAACGGGCAAGTAACTGCACACTTTGTCCAGGTCCATATAAGAAAGATGTTTTATAAAATAGTCACTCAGCAGAATACACTCATGTGCCAGGAAACCAGGTGATTGAGCCAAATAATCCAGTGAATCCCATAAGCCGAGTCCTCTTGGCATTAGTGTGGTCTCCCATTAGTCTGTACAAGTCTTTGTGGTCTTGCTGCATTGTTAAATACTTTTATTTTTTATTGTGAAGGCCCCTAGCATACAGAGGGTAGATTTACCAAAACTTCTATGTAACCAGATTCTAGCTATCGTTTCAATAGCATCTTAGAAATGATAGAGAATTTGATTGGTTGCTATGGGAAACAACTTTTCATGTTTGGAAGCTCTAGTACAGGGGTGGCCAACCAGTCAGAGGTAAAGTGCCAGAAAAGGCAAGAGCAGCAACCATGTGCGCACCGAAGATGCGCGTGCAAAAATGGGGTTGTGGCCTAGTTGTCACAGCCACACCCCATTTTTGTGCGCACACCTTTCGGTATGACGTTTGTAGGAGTATGACCTTGTGCCATAACCCTATTTTTAGTCATGTTGTACAGTGCCACATACATATAAAAATGCCAATATATGGGTGCCTACACACTGCCAGAAACATGTCCCCACAGTGTCAGATACATATATGCCTCCCCAGTGCCAAATACATATATGCCCACACCGTGCCAGATATGCCCCCAGTGATAGCTATTCCAATGCCAGATATACATGTCCCCCCAGTGCCAGATACCAGTGCCAAGTACACATATGCCCCACAGTGCCAGATATACATGTCCCCCCAGTGACAGCTATGCCAATGCCAGATATACATGTCCCCACAGTGCCATATATACATGTCCCCAGAGATAGATAGATGGATTGGGGGGGGGGGGTGGTGTGTGTGCGTCCGTCCCCAGTGCCAGATATGACTCCCCCCTCATGCTGCTCACCGCGCTGCGGTTTTGTGAGGGGAGGAGAGTGCAGCACGCGCCTCTCCGGCGGTGGTATCTCTCTTCATTTAGGCGCCGGTCCGTGAGACAATCAAAGCTCGCAGTCCGGCAGCCAATCAGGAGCCTCAGCTGCCGGTCCGTGAGCTCTGATTGGCTCACGGACCGGCGCTGAATTGATGAGACACCACCGCCGGAGACAAGACAAGTGTGTGTGTGTGTGTGCCAGGCAGCGGTGGCCAGGAGCCGGCCGAGCCGCATGCGGCAGATGAAAGAGCTGCATGCGGCTCGAGAGCCGCGGATTGGCCACCGTTGTTCTAGTAAATCTACATCATAAGGGTCCCATAAGGGTCCTTTCTTTATATATGTGGCAGGTCGGATGTGATACGGCCTGGTGGCTGTATCCAACATGTAGCATCATTTATTTAACCTAAACTCATTTTTTGTAAAGATTAAACTGACCAATTAAAACAAACCAATAAGAATGTGCGCAATACAGTTTTATTTTCTAAGCACAACAAATTACACCATTACAGATGGGCTGGAGGAAATCTTACATTAAAGGAATAAACCCTAGAAGAGTATCAGGAAGGCATGCTGAGAGTATGGTCCTACACAACCATGCTACATTATGCAGAAGCTGCACCTTCCCTCTCCAATGTGGCCGAGCACTGAAAGCTGCCAGGAGTGTGGGAGACCCAGCAGACATTACTGCACATCCCAACATGTGACCCCTCTGTCTCTCTGTAGCCTCAGTGTCCCGCGGAACCTTATGTTCCTTCTTCTGCTGCCATAGCACATCAACTTCAAGGCTGGACGTGCTGTGTGTTCAGAGATGCTCCTCTGCATACCGCTGCTGTAATGCACACTTATTTCAGACCCGGTCACCTTCCGACAACTTCATCCACTGTCCATTCTCTTCTGACCACTATTGTTAACCAGTTCTCGGCTTTATAAATTCTATAGACTATTGTGCATTAAAAATGACAGGAGATCAGCAGTTTCTGAGATACTCCGACCACACCGTCTGGAACCAATAATCGTTCCACCGACAAAGTCACTGAGATCACATTTCTTACCCATTCTGGGGATTGGTCTGAACCTCATCACTGGATATTTGCAATGAAATGCTGTCACATACTAGTCATTGGACGATTAAACATTACAATAACAAGCAGCTGTACCCAATAGCGTGGGCACCAAGTGTAAACTCTCCCATGGGTTTTATACTCTATCAAAGATCACATGTTCACGTCTTGCCATAAGCTTCAGTTACAGACCTAACAAGAAGAAAAAAAAAAAGAAAATAAAAAACCAAGACCACAACATAAACACTGAAGAAAATGTATATTTGTGGGAAAGGGTACAAAATGTGTAGAATAGTAATTTAATCATGCCATGTTCACCAAGTGCGGTAACTACATAAAATAAGAATTTACTTACCGATAATTCTATTTCTCGTAGTCCGTAGTGGATGCTGGGAACTCCGTAAGGACCATGGGGAATAGCGGCTCCGCAGGAGACTGGGCACATCTAAAGAAAGCTTTAGGACTATCAAGGTGTGCACTGGCTCCTCCCCCCATGACCCTCCTCCAAGCCTCAGTTAGGATACTGTGCCCGGACGAGCGTACACAATAAGGAAGGATTTTGAATCCCGGGTAAGACTCATACCAGCCACACCAATCACACTGTACAACCTGTGATCTGAACCCAGTTAACAGCATGATAACAGAGGAGCCTCTGAAAAGATGGCTCACAACAATAATAACCCGATTTTTGTAACAATAACTATGTACAAGTATTGCAGACAATCCGCACTTGGGATGGGCGCCCAGCATCCACTACGGACTACGAGAAATAGAATTATCGGTAAGTAAATTCTTATTTTCTCTGACGTCCTAGTGGATGCTGGGAACTCCGTAAGGACCATGGGGATTATACCAAAGCTCCCAAACGGGCGGGAGAGTGCGGATGACTCTGCAGCACCGAATGAGAGAACTCCAGGTATCAAATTTGTAGAATTTAGCAAACGTGTTTGCCCCTGACCAAGTAGCTGCTCGGCAAAGTTGTAAAGCCGAGACCCCTCGGGCAGCCGCCCAAGATGAGCCCACCTTCCTTGTGGAATGGGCTTTTACAGATTTTGGCTGTGGCAGGCCTGCCACAGAATGTGCAAGCTGAATTGTACTACAAATCCAACGAGCAATCGTCTGCTTAGAAGCAGGAGCACCCAGCTTGTTGGGTGCATACAGGATAAACAGCGAGTCAGATTTTCTGACTCCAGCCGTCCTGGAAACATATTTTCAGGGCCCTGACTACGTCCAGCAACTTGGAGTCCTCCAAGTCCCTAGTAGCCGCAGGTACCACAATAGGCTGGTTCAAGTGAAACGCTGAAACCACCTTAGGGAGAAATTGAGGACGAGTCCTCAATTCTGCCCTGTCCGTATGAAAAATTAGGTAAGGGCTTTTATAGGATAAAGCCGCCAATTCTGAGACACGCCTGGCTGAAGCCAGGGCTAACAGCATTACCACTTTCCATGTGAGATATTTTAAGTCCACAGTGGAGAGTGGTTCAAACCAATGTGATTTTAGGAACCCCAAAACTACATTGAGATCCCAAGGTGCCACTGGAGGCACAAAAGGAGGCTGTATATGCAGTACCCCCTTGACAAACGTCTGAACTTCAGGAACTGAAGCCAGTTCTTTTTGGAAGAAAGTCGACAGGGCCGAAATTTGAACCTTAATGGACCCTAATTTTAGGCCCATAGACAGTCCTGTTTGCAGGAAACTACCCAGTTGAAATTCCTCTGTAGGGGCTTTCCTGGCCTCGCACCACGCAACATATTTACGCCAAATACGGTGATAATGTTGTACGGTTACATCCTTACTGGCTTTGATCAGGGTAGGGATGACTTCTTCCGGAATGCCTTTTTCCTTCAGGATCCGGCGTTCAACCGCCATGCCGTCAAACGCAGCCGCGGTAAGTCTTGGAACAGACAGGGTCCCTGCTGGAGCAGGGCCTTTCTTAGAGGTAGAGGCCACGGGTCCTCTGTGAGCATCTCTTGAAGTTCCGGGTACCAAGTCCTTCTTGGCCAATCCGGAGCCACGAGTATAGTCCTTACTCCTCTCCTCCTTATGATTCTCAGTACCTTGGGTATGAGAGGCAGAGGAGGGAACACATACACTGACTGGTACACCCACGGTGTTACCAGAGCGTCCACAGCTATTGCCTGAGGGTCCCTTGACCTGGCGCAATACCCGTATAGTTTTTTGTTGAGGCGGGACGCCATCATGTCCACCTTTGGTTTTTCCCAACGGTTCACAATCATGTGGAAGACTTCTGGGTGAAGTCCCCACTCCCCCGGGTGGAGGTCGTGTCTGCTGAGGAAGTCTGCTTCCCAGTTGTCCACTCCCGGAATGAACACTGCCGACAGTGCTATCACATGATTTTCCGCCCAGCGAAGAATCCTTGCAACTTCTGTCATTGCCCTCCTGCTTCTTGTGCCGCCCTGTCTGTTTACGTGGGCGACTGCCGTGATGTTGTCCGACTGGATCAGCACCGGCTGACCTTAAAGCAGAGGTTTTGCTAGGCTTAGAGCATTGTAGATGGCCCTTAGCTCCAGGATATTTATGTGAAGTGATGTCTCCAGGCTTGACCACAAACCCTGGAAATTTCTTCCCTGTGTGACTGCTCCCCAGCCTCTCAGGCTGGCATCCGTGGTCACCAGGACCCAGTCCTGAATGCCGAATCTGCGGCCCTCTAGAAGATGAGTACTCTGCAACCACCACAGGAGAGACACCCTTGTCCTTGGTGACAAGATTATCCGCTGATGCATCTGAAGATGCGACCCGGACCATTTGTCTAGCAGATCCCACTGGAAGGTTCTTGCGTGGAATCTGCCGAATGGGATTGCTTCGTAAGAAGCCACCATCTTTCCCAGGACCCTTGTGCATTGATGCACTGAGACTTGGCCTGGCTTTAGGAGATTTGACTAGTTCGGATAACTCCCTGGCTTTCTCCTCCGGGAGAAACACCTTTTTCTGGACAGTGTCCAGGATCATCCCTAGGAATAGAAGTCGTGTCGTCGGGATCAGCTGCGATTTTGGAATATTGAGAATCCAACCGTGCTGGCGCAGCACTATCTGAGATAGTGCTACTCCGACTTCCAACTGTTCCCTGGATCTTGCCCTTATCAGGAGATCGTCCAAGTAAGGGATAACTAAAACTCCCTTCCTTCGAAGGAGTATCATCATTTCGGCCATTACCTTGGTAAAGACCCGGGGTGCCGTGGACAATCCAAACGGCAGCGTCTGAAACTGATAGTGACAGTTCTGTACCACAAACCTGAGGTACCCTTGGTGAGAAGGGTAAATTGGGACATGTAGGTAAGCATCCTTGATGTCCAGAGACACCATATAGTCCCCTTCTTCCAGGTTTGCAATCACTGCTCTGAGTGACTCCATCTTGAATTTGAACCTTTGTATGTAAGTGTTCAAGGATTTTAGGTTTAAAATTGGTCTCACCGAGCCGTCCGGCTTCGGTACCACAAATAGTGTGGAATAGTACCCCTTTCCCTGTTGTAGGAGGGGTACCGTGATTATCACCTGCTGGGAATACAGCTTGTGAATGGCTTCCAATACTGCCTCCCTGTCTGAGGGAGACGTCGGTAAAGCAGACTTTAGAAAACGGCGAGGGGGAGACGTCTCGAAATCCAATTTGTACCCCTGAGATACCACCTAAAGGATCCAGGGTGTCGAAGTCAGAAAAATGTCTTAATGCACACTGCCATATTTGCACCGCACACTGGTCCGTGCTGCGCATGCGTACGCTCTCCCGTGGAAGCGCATACCCGCAATAGCGTGCACTCGCACGCGCATTTACGGTAGAGTTTATGTGATCGTAGCGTGCGACTCATTCGTTACAAATATTCACAATTAATGTATTTCATAGATCATGTTCCCCTCAATAGTTTCTGTAAGTTTGGTTTAGATAGAATGTCCCTGAGCGGAGGAATCCCTCTTTGTATTGCACGAAGGGTCTAACAGGAGTCATACAGCAGTGTTTGATACCCATCGGAAGAGTATTTAATTAGCAATATTCCGGTGTTGGTTTGGAGCGTATTAATCGCTCGTGCGAATAGTTATGGACATAAGAAGTTTATGTCCATTTCTATGATTTGCACATACTCAGGTATGCGGCGGGAAACCCAGTTCCCCACCCACCTGAGCTGTTGGAAATCAGCACAGCCCACCTGTATGAATCAACCTATGACCTTTGGTTACAGTACAGGGCCGAATTCCTGTGTCCAATAAACTGTAGGATTGTAGGGACTAGGAGATTGCATTGTGTGTGGGGCATAAATAGGCAGACCAACCACATCCAGCTCACTCTCTCATCAACGGTTATCTGCTGATAATCGGGAGCTGGATATCGAGGCGCTGGCGATCATACCCTTTGTGCGTAAGTTCTCTCCGTAATCATTGTCTTTCTGTGAGCCAATTCCTCTCTCTCTCTCTGTGTCTATCTCTCTCTCTCTCTATTTTCTCTTTTCTCTCATATCTCCCCTAGACTAAACTTTATAGTATTGTATTGTATTGTGTTAGACCAGGATAGTATTGTAGTTTATCCCTTAGTTAGGTGTTTGGTTAGGAAGTCTTTGTTATACTGTAGTGTATCATTTGTACTGTGTTACTCTTTTACAAGTATACTAGATATAATACAGATAATAGGCTTTGGAACCCTAAATCAGTATTTGTGTATTTACTATAGTGTTAAGTGTTCATTTGAGCGTCGGTGACGCTCAAACAGCTTTGTAGGTAGTCAGGTTACACAAGGTTGCATTTACACCCTGTACTCACATTAAGGTATTCTGTGTGTTTCATTGGTATAAGGTTTAATATCAAGGTAAAGTGTTGTAAGCGTCTGCATCGCTGGTGACCTCCTCGTGGTCTCTAGCGTACACTACGTAACAGCGAATCTTTCCCCTAGACTTAACCAATAACGTGTCCTGTGATCACTGGGCCGCGAGCGAACGTGACGCTTGAGCGTCTCGCCTACGGCTGAGCGATCGCTACGCAGATAGCGTACCATTACGGTACTTCTTAAGTAAACAGCGTACAGTGTTCTTAGCTTCATAAGGGTTGGTTATACGACAAAGGAATTTAGCATTGTCAATTGCGGGCTCGCCCGGTCCTTTTCACATCTGCACTAGGTAGATCAGCAGACTTTATCCCCCAGCAAAAGGGTGGGAGGTTGTCTCGCAGTTGCTGACGGGATAAGCGTCTGCTTCGCTTAGGTAAAGAGTGCTGAAGGAACCCGGTAACCGGAAGTAAGAACAAAACGCTTGTGTCTTTTTAAAACTGTTTATTTTTTTCTTTTGTCTTGCATACGCACGCATATATACCTGCATTTCTTTTCACTTGTGTATTTCATTTTTCGTATATCACTATTCCTGTTTGCCACATTTTTATAGTTGATAGAAAGGGCTAAAAGGAGATTTGCTGTTATTTAATAATAGAGGTAATAGTTAAAGTATAGAACAACACACGGCTTGTCCGAGAGACGAGGCAGCCAGTGTGCAGTGTGGATTGCGGTAGATGATCAGGGATCATCTACATTGATAAAATATATATTGTGTTACGGTGGATCCTTTGCATTGCGTACACGTGTCGCTAACAAAGACTAGCGTACGCAATCCAAAAGGCAGACGCACGCAGCGTACATTACGCAACGTAGCGTCTGGTTACGCCCACGTAGCTCAAGTTGTGATAAAGTTGGATTTTAGCGCAAAGCGATAATTAACGCACAGCGATAAATAACGCGAAGCGGTAAATAACGCAAATCTATTTTTGGAAAATCTGAAATTTAGTTTAACAGATCCTGCTCCTAATTGGTAACACACTTGGCCTGAAGACAATTTCTGCGCAGAAATAGATATAGAAACAAAAGTGTACATGTGTTGAGTGAGTGTGTTTTGTATACAAAAGTTTATACAATTTTAAAGGTGGAACCAAAAGGAAAGTCGGGTACTCGTAAAGGGACATACGTGTAAGTGACATATACGGTGGCTAGGGAGGCATCCCTGGTTAAATAATATTTGAGCATTAGAGTATAGCGGACCATAAGGTAACAAGACCAGGAGGTCATAAGGTAAAAAGGTCCGCTATAAAAGTCCAGTGGCACAACGCCTGGGGTGTTGGTGCAGAACCCATATAGGCCATACAAGCTCTGGTTGAAGGAATCGCAGCCGGAAACATCGATTCCATTAATCTTTCAGTACATGACAAATAGTGCTCGCGTACTGAACGATTGGACCGCACGTAATTGTGTGCAGTAGTTAGTAATCTGACCTCATACCATTAGAGAAAAGTGGTCACAAACGCTACTTGTACATTCTGACGTGATTTGTGTAATTTTTTATTTTTGGAAGGGAAGTTCGCTGGTCACTCAGGAACTATCTAACAACCCCAACTTTACTGGAAAGAGTAAGTGTCCTGCGGGTAACCCTCATATGTTCCAGTAAACTGAAGGTTCCATAGGGGCCCTGTATCGAGTACGCCAGCACCATATCGGTGTGATCAGGTCGTATTGGTCGAGGTGGGCGAGTGAGTGGGGTACTCGGTAAACCGCCACCGCCGGCCTACTGTGGAGTAATTTGGTTGTCTGTAAAGGCTTGCTGAAAACCTTGATACAGAAAATCCAAGGAGGACTAAGCAACACCTACAGACGATGGGGGCCAGTTGCTCAGGTAGGGGGCGATCAACCCAGGTTCAGGTTGATTCGGAGAACCGACCAGTCGGGTCGGCAAGATACATTATGTGTGAAAAATACGGTAGTCACACAGAGGTTTTATGTGATGAATGGGAGAGAATGACTGTACAAGACAGGGACAAGTTCCCAAGAATAGGTAGCTTCAGTCCAGATGTGTTACAAAATTTAAGGAGGAGGATATGTCTCGTAAAATCATCAAAGAGACGAATTCAGCATCATGATTACTTGCAGTTATGGCACCAGGAAGGTGAGATACAGAGAGGTTTGGCTCTGGCGGCGGGAACTGGGGCGGTCAGGAAGCTGATTGCCACAGCTCCTCCTCCACCATACATTGCAGGAGAGAGGTTGATTGCGGAGAGAAACGCACTGGGTTGTAAAACACAAACTCTTAGTAACCCTGTAAATGTAAATGATGTTAACCGAATAACTCATGCAAGTATTAACCCGTGCAAGTTGTACCCTGTTTTGAACCTTCCTCAGGAGTGTGAACAAGAAGACGATTCGGCAACAATTTCAGCTCTCTCTCTTGCGGCCACCATATCAGAGACCACAGTAGGCACAGCGACACCCACGAGATTAGTGAAAGCCCCTAGCGGAGGGATAGGTGAGGTCGTGTCAACGGGTAAGTACGGCACCATGCACTACACTGAAACCATTGTACCACAAGTTGTAGAATCTACACAGGAAGATGCTGTTAGAATTGCTCCTGTAAGGGTAATAGCAGTTCCCAATGGAAAAACAGATGTGTCTGGAGCCACTCCCCTAAGGAACATTGCCATGTACGCCCCATTTTCCAGAATGGAAATAAGAGCAATAGTGTCCGAATTTCCTGACCCCAGGAAAGACTTAGTTGCTAGCCAAAAATACATCAGGGATTTAGGTAACACTGTAGAGCCCAACAACAAGGATTGGCAGGTACTGCTAAGAGCTTGTTTACCTTCCAATGTCGACGCAACTCAGTTTTTAGCTGACTGTCAATTGGATAAAGATGTACCGCTTACAGACGTATACAATAAGGATAATGTAAAAAGGATAAATTTACAACTAAAGGAGTATTTCCCAGCCGTTGTTAAATGGAATAAAATATTTTCCATTAAGCAAAAAGAGTCCGAAACGGCAGCAGAATATTTCCACCGGGCACTAACAGAAATAGCAAAGTACACTGGTATAGAGGACATAAAGACCAACCCAAACCATCGGGAAGTAGCAGTGTCTGTACTGATGGATGGTTTGAAAGAAACATTAAAGACTAGGGTTCAGACCACGCAGCCATGCTGGCGAGGTCTGTCAGTGTCCACATTGAGAGAGGCTGCTGTTGATCATGACAAAAACATCACTAGGCACAGGGAGTCGCAAAGTGATAAGTTGATGTCAGTAAGTATACAGGCGCTGACCACAAGGCAGCCTGCGTATGTACCACCGAATCCTGTGGGTAAGGCAAGTATAATAACATGTTTTTCTTGTAACAAACCAGGACACTTTGCACGAGACTGTAGAGTAAGAAATGTACAAAGATCTTTTCAACCCCCTAGACAACAACACAACACACGACATTGGGAGCAGGGTCCACAGAGGCGGAGTTTTGAGCCACATACAGGGGAAACAAAAAGATATCCCCCGAACAGAGATTGGCATGCCTCTGGTAGTTCCCAGCTAACCCCCTCACAAATAGTTGCTGCCAATGGGATTCAGGGAGGTCAGCATACCCAATAGGGGTGTGGCCATACCTGTAATCTGCAACCAGTTAAATTGATTGCTAGTCTTGGAAGTGAACCAGAGATTGCAATCAATGTGGCTGGTAAAACTTTAAACTTTCTTGTAGACACAGGGGCGGCCAAGTCAGTGATAAATTCGACAGTGGGCATGAGAACCACTGGTAGGACAATTCCAGCCATGGGAGTAACAGGAGTAGTCCAGCACTACCCTGTTAGCAAACCAGCCGAGATTACAATAGGGCCTTTGCACACCAAGCATTCCTTTTTGCTGGCTGCATCGGCACCAACCAATCTCCTGGGAAGAGACTTACTATGTAAAATGGGTTGCGTCATCTATTGTACTCCTGAAGGTGTATTCTTGGACATCCCTGAGAATCACGCTCAGGAAGTACGAGACATGTTAGACTCCCCATCAAAATTAATGTCACACACCGTTATAACAAATAGGAACCCATCCCAGGTAGAAGAGATGACATCTCAGATACCAGAGTCACTTTGGACAAAAGATGGACAGGACACTGGATTAATGGCAAACGTAACTCCAGTAGTAGTACAAGTAAAAGATGGTAGGATAGCTCCAAAAATCCCACAGTATCCTCTGAAGCCAGAGGTGGAGTTAGGAGTTTTTCCCGTAATAGAGCGCTTGCTACAACAGGGCATTCTAGTAAGAACGTCCAGCACAGCAAATAGTCCCATCTTCCCTGTTAAAAAGAGTGGGGGGAGGGGTTACAGGCTAGTGCAGGATCTAAGGGGGATTAACAAAATAGTCGAGAGTCAGTTCCCCGTAGTGCCTAATCCAGCTGTCATCCTAATGCAAATTCCTCCCACTGCCAAATTTTTCACTGTTATTGACCTCTGCTCCGCTTTCTTTTCGGTACCTCTGCACCCTGACAGCCAATATTTGTTTGCATTCACATACAGAGGAGTCCAATACACGTGGACTCGATTACCCCAAGGTTTCATAGATAGTCCAAGTATATTTTCTCAGGCTTTGCATGATTGTTTACAGTCTTTTCAACCAGAGAGTGGATCAGTATTGATACAGTATGTGGATGATTTACTGCTGTGTTCAGATTCACTGGAAGCTTCCCTGAAAGATACGAAACAGCTCCTGTTTCACCTTTCAGACACAGGTCACAAGGTTTCCAAAGACAAGTTGCAATTATGCCAGACTAAGGTAAAATATTTGGGACACTGTCTAACACAAGGACTGAGACACCTGACCGCTGATAGAATCCAAGCCATTAGAGACATGACACTGCCACAAACCCAGCAACAGATAAGGACGTTTTTAGGAATGTGTGGGTATTGCCGTAATTGGATCCCAGGGTTTTCCATATTGGCGTTACCTTTGCAGGAAATGGTCTCTTCAAACAAACCTGATCGGATTTCGCATACAGACGAATCCGAAACAGCATTTGAAAGACTCAAGCAATGCCTAACGCAGGCACCAGCACTAGGTATGCCAGACTATGGGAAACCCTTTGAACTATACGGAACAGAAAGTGCTGGGTGCGCAGCAGGTGTACTAACACAAAAACACGGTGATGCCAGCAGGCCAATTGCATACTACAGCGCGCAGCTAGACACGGTAGCGCGATCCCTCCCCACATGCTTGCGTAGTGTTGCGGCGATAGCATTGCTAGTGACGAAAAGCGAAGATGTCGTGCTAGGCCACAACCTCACAATCCATACGCCACATGCAGTATCTGCCTTATTGAATTCTGCCCAAACCAGACACGTCTCATCAGCCAGGTTTACGAGATGGGAATTGGCATTAATGGCCCCCGTAAACATCACCATAAGGAGATGCAGTGCATTAAACCCTGCAACATTTCTCCCAGGTGTGCCTGGACAGGCACAAAGGGTGGGAGGTGAGAGTGATGGGGAAGGAGGATTTAATGCAAAGGAAGATACACATGATTGTATGGAATATTTGACCCAAAATTTTACCGCAAGGCCTGACATCAGTGACAATCCACTAGAAGATGCAGAACTCACGTTCTACACGGACGGTAGTTGTCACAGACAGTCAGACTCGGGAGACTTGTGTACTGGATACGCAGTCGTAGATGACCAAGACACCATAGAAGCGGAACCGCTAGGCCCACCTCACTCAGCCCAGGTTGCTGAACTGGTCGCCCTAACCAGAGCATGTGAATTGGCTAAGGGAAAGTCTGCCAATATCTACACCGATTCTAGATACGCGTTCGGGGTAGTCCATGATTTCGGAGCCCTATGGCGGCTCAGAAATTTCATGACGGCAGCTGGCACACCGATAGCGCATGCAGCGTATATAAAAAGGCTTCTAACAGCGATACAGGAACCCGACAGAGTGGCTGTTATCAAATGTAAAGCACATACATATAGCCAAGACCCAGTATCCCTTGGTAACAGCCGAGCAGACGAAGCCGCAAAGCTTGCAGCTGCTACCCCCATACAGACAGACGCCACACAGTTGATGGTATTCAATACCATCAACACACAGAAGTTGTGTGAGATGCAGAATTTGTGTTCCACTCAGGAGAGAGCAGTCTGGAAGGCAAAGGGATATGGCCAGGAGTCCTCAGGGCTCTGGACGGATGGACATGGTAAACCAGTGGCCCCCAGGGCATACCTTCCATGTCTGGCTGAAGCAGCTCACGGGCTGACTCATCTAGGCAAGGAGGGGATGTGCAAATTGGTAAGAGCATACTGGTGTGCCCCAGGATTCTCCTCCCATGCTAGTAAAAGAGCAATGTCATGCCTTACCTGTCTGAGAAAGAATATTGGAAAGGCAATACCTACAGAACCCTCCCATATCCCACCTGCCGGCGGCCCTTTCCAAGTAATACAAATTGACTTCATCCAATTACCCCCATGTAGAAATTTGAAGTATGTACTTGTTTGTATAGATGTTTTCTCGAATTGGGTCGAAGCTTTTCCAGCAGCTACAAACACTGCTATGTTTACAGCTAAGAAAATTGTGCAGGAATTTGTATGTAGATATGGTATCCCTAGAATCATTGAAAGTGATAGGGGTACCCATTTTACAGGTGATGTCTTCCAAGGAATGTGTAAGTTGATGGGTATTGATAGTAAGCTGCACACTCCGTACCGTCCACAGGCGAGCGCGAAGGTCGAAAGAGTGAACAGCACTATTAAAAATAAATTGAGTAAAGTAATGGCAGAGACAGGTTTGACGTGGCCAGAAGCTTTACCCATTGTTTTGTATAGCATCAGAACCACTCCCAGGTCCCCTCTTAATCTGTCTCCTTTTGAAATTCTGTTTGGTCGACAACCGCACGTCATGATTAACCCTCAGGATGATTTGAAATGTAACAATGAAGTAACTGTAAAGTACTTAATTAACATGAGTAAGCAGTTGAGGAGTCAAAATGATAATCTGAAGTTGGTGATTCCTGATTTACCAGATAGTAATTGTCATGACATTGAACCTGGGGATTATGTAATGATACGAAATTTTCTACGCTCAGGTTGTCTTATTGATAGATGGGAAGGACCATACCAGGTCTTATTGACTAGCACCACAGCATTGAAGGTTGCCGAGAGAGAGACTTGGGTCCATTCATCCCACTGCAAAAAGGTTGCTGACCCAGAGAAGTCCCGTGATAAGGAACAGACGGTAGAGGTTGTATCACTGGAGTGTCTGTTTCAGGAGGACTGAGGCGGCACCTGAGCCTTGAAGATCGAAAGCAGCTGTCGACTCCCCACTCCCTTTTATTGTTTTTCTCCACTTCCCATCCCTTCTCCCTTGATATTTCTTTTTCCCCTTTCTCATTCTTCTCCATTTCCTCCTCAAAGATGGACTTGCCCCAAGAGACTGTAATCCGGATTTTGATGTTGACCATGATGTTGACCAGAGCAGTCTGTTCCGGCGAGAGTACCATAGAGGTCGAGAGAGGTTCTGGAATGGGTTCCGATTATGATGATGGAGGTGTAGTTTTCCAAGATCAACCAATCCAACAAGCAAAGGCGAGTATCAGAAAACGATCCGATAGAAGAAATTGTGATGGATTGTTAGCTGAAGAAAATTGTATCTGTAGGCTTTGTGATAATCTGGTTGAAGATGGATGCATAAAGAAATGCCAATCTAGTTTTAATATCCATATGGACCGGCATCCATTGAGTGACTATCACTCTCTAGTGGGTAACGTATTAAACAAGACCGATTGTTGGGTATGCTCTCAAGTACCTCAGGGTCACAGCAAATCAGGGCTAGTACCATTTCCTTTAACGTTAGGGGAGGTACTTGAGCTAAGTGGTGGGAGACCGGTGGACCGGAGGTTTAACATCTCCAGCCCTCCTAGTTTGAAGCTCCACCAATACCATGTGGATAGGTCCCTCATATGTTTTAACATCTCCAATCCTAGAAAACCGGGAAATTGGGAAGTGTCATGGAGCAACCTTACCATGACCTTTTCACACAGAGCAGATAGAATGCCTACAGATACAGAGCTCGTACGCCACATAGCCAGTAGAGGAAAATCTTTTCGGTATCGATATACCTTAGGAAATAGGATTACTAAAGTTGGAGAGGTATCACCAGGATACTGTGCACATATCGTACAAACTGATACGTGCATTAGACAGATGGAAGAATTAGGGTCAGGAGATTTCACCTGGAAGGTTTGTAACATGGTCATGTCCTTCTCCGTCCCTTATGTTCTCCCCGATGATGCATATTTCATATGCGGGAGAAAGGCGTACAAGTGGCTTGCCCCAAACTCTGAAGGATTGTGTTATATTGGAAAAGTATTGCCTGAAGTGATGACTGTAACACATGACAAAATGAAAGACATACACCGTGGTGCCCAAGCTCCTTATACTCACACTCACTACGAACACCGAGTTAAAAGACACCTGTCAGAAAGGTTAGAGCATCCGGCCTCTGATCTTATCCATGAATCCACCGGGATTCAGGTTCTGGTAGCGTTAGATTTCACTCGTACCGCTCGAGGAGTGATGAATTATAAATACATTTCCGCACTCGCCAATTTGTTAGATAATATCACTGAAATGTATGATGACACGTTTAGATACACCGGAAGAGAACTCCAAGCTTACAAAACGGAACTAGTTCAGCATAGGATGGTTCTTAATTACCTTACAGCAGTAACAGGCGGATATTGTGTTACATTGGCAACACAGTACGGCATAAAGTGTTGCACGTACATCACAAATAGTACCGAGGATCCGGTAGAGGTCATAGACCAAAAGATGGATGATATTCTGCAATTAAAATGGGAATTTCGTCGAAAACACAATCTCACCCTTGTTGCTGTAGGTAATGAGCTGACTGGTTGGGTGTCATGGTTGAACCCGCGAAATTGGTTCTCCGGTTTGGGAGAGTGGGCTCAAGGAGTCATAATGGATGTTGGAAAGTTTCTACTGTGTATCTTGGGTGTCGTTATATCGATTGGATTGATATTTAGATGCGGGCAGGCTTTGACGAAGTGTAAACAAAGTACGAAAGTGATGAGCTTGAGGAGTGAGGAAACTGTAATTAACCTGGATTTGATTTATGACCCAATGCTAGAAACCATGACGTAATGATGTAATGAGTATACGGTCCGTCTTTCACCCATTTCTATGTTTTCCTCCGAGGTACAAAGACCCACGTAGACGAAGGATTTGATGAGCCAAGGGGCCGACAACGGAAAGATGGAAAGAGGAAGAGCAGACGACCTGATATACAAGATTTTGATGGACAATGCCATGGGTACCCCAGTTTCCCTAGGAACTTTAAAATCACGCTAGCCCAACATTTTTTTGTAAATCCATGGACGTTGATTGCTTTACTCACGATTTATGAGCAAAAGCACAAAGAAGAAGACTCCAAGCAAATGACACCAATCAAGACCTCAATCGACGAATGTACATTTCCCTGACATAGAATATCATTGCATTTTCCATAAGTGTTCTTTATCTTCATCTCTACAACCCTCAGGTAATGACACACATAGTCGATAGGGAATACAGGCACAGATATCAGCAACCACATACCTCCCCCATTCATGTATCATCAACTAAAATGTGCATCCCCATTTTGTTGCAACCACAGCCGAAATGAGCTCGGTAGAGTTTGACAGCCCATCCACAGACCCTTAGTACGGGATAAGAAGGAATTCAAATGTATACTTCGCAATACCTCGAAGCTTGATTTACCACACGTACGGCACGATGATACATGACCCCCCCAAACATGGACTCATACACACATGCTTCTACTTTCTCACTAGGTCATACCCTCTTCACACCTTCTCCTCTCTCCTCCCCTACCCAACCATGGAAATCAATTAACCCCTGACTTACATTTTTCTCCTTAAATGTTTTGTGGCAGTTATTATTGACTGCCAAAGGGTGGACTGTCGAAGTCAGAAAAATGTCTTAATGCACACTGCCATATTTGCACCGCACACTGGTCCGTGCTGCGCATGCGTACGCTCTCCCGTGGAAGCGCATACCCGCAATAGCGTGCACTCGCACGCGCAGTATGCGCATTTACGGTAGAGTTTATGTGATCGTAGCGTGCGACTCATTCGTTACAAATATTCACAATTAATGTATTTCATAGATCATGTTCCCCTCAATAGTTTCTGTAAGTTTGGTTTAGATAGAATGTCCCTGAGCGGAGGAATCCCTCTTTGTATTGCACGAAGGGTCTAACAGGAGTCATACAGCAGTGTTTGATACCCATCGGAAGAGTATTTAATTAGCAATATTCCGGTGTTGGTTTGGAGCGTATTAATCGCTCGTGCGAATAGTTATGGACATAAGAAGTTTATGTCCATTTCTATGATTTGCACATACTCAGGTATGCGGCGGGAAACCCAGTTCCCCACCCACCTGAGCTGTTGGAAATCAGCACAGCCCACCTGTATGAATCAACCTATGACCTTTGGTTACAGTACAGGGCCGAATTCCTGTGTCCAATAAACTGTAGGATTGTAGGGACTAGGAGATTGCATTGTGTGTGGGGCATAATTAGGCAGACCAACCACATCCAGCTCACTCTCTCATCAACGGTTATCTGCTGATAATCGGGAGCTGGATATCGAGGCGCTGGCGATCATACCCTTTGTGCGTAAGTTCTCTCCGTAATCATTGTCTTTCTGTGAGCCAATTCCTCTCTCTCTCTCTCTGTGTCTATCTCTCTCTCTCTCTATTTTCTCTTTTCTCTCATATCTCCCCTAGACTAAACTTTATAGTATTGTATTGTATTGTGTTAGACCAGGATAGTATTGTAGTTTATCCCTTAGTTAGGTGTTTGGTTAGGAAGTCTTTGTTATACTGTAGTGTATCATTTGTACTGTGTTACTCTTTTACAAGTATACTAGATATAATACAGATAATAGGCTTTGGAACCCTAAATCAGTATTTGTGTATTTACTATAGTGTTAAGTGTTCATTTGAGCGTCGGTGACGCTCAAACAGCTTTGTAGGTAGTCAGGTTACACAAGGTTGCATTTACACCCTGTACTCACATTAAGGTATTCTGTGTGTTTCATTGGTATAAGGTTTAATATCAAGGTAAAGTGTTGTAAGCGTCTGCATCGCTGGTGACCTCCTCGTGGTCTCTAGCGTACACTACGTAACAGCGAATCTTTCCCCTAGACTTAACCAATAACGTGTCCTGTGATCACTGGGCCGCGAGCGAACGTGACGCTTGAGCGTCTCGCCTACGGCTGAGCGATCGCTACGCAGATAGCGTACCATTACGGTACTTCTTAAGTAAACAGCGTACAGTGTTCTTAGCTTCATAAGGGTTGGTTATACGACAAAGGAATTTAGCATTGTCAAGGGGTCCACTTGCGAGTGAGCCCACTGAACTTCTTGAGACGGGCCCCCACCGTGCCCGAGTCCGCTTGTAGAGCCCCAGCGTCATGCTGAGGACTTTGCGGAGGCGGGAGAGGGCTTTTGTTCCTGGGAACTGGCTGTTTGTTGCAGCCTTTTTCCTCTCCCTCTGCCACGGGGCAGAAATGAGGCGCCTTTTGCCCGCTTGCCTTTATGGGGCCGAAAGGACTGCGCCTGATAATATGGCGTCTTCTTAGGTTGAGAAGCTACCTGGGGTAAAAATTTGGATTTTCCAGCAGTTGCCGTGGCTACCAGGTCAGATAGACCTACCCCAAATAACTCCTCCCCCTTATAAGGCAATACTTCCATGTGCCTTTTAGAATCCGCATCACCTGACCACTGCCGCGTCCATAAACCTCTTCTTGCAGAAATGGACAGCGCGCTAACTCTTGATGCCAGTCGGCAAATATCCCTCTGTGCATCACGCATATATAGAAATGCATCCTTCAAATGCTCTATAGTCAGTAATATACTGTCCCTATCTAGGGTATCAATATTTTCAGTCAGGGAATCCGACCACGCCAGGCCCGCACTGCACATCCAGGCTGAGGCGATAGCTGGTCGCAGTATCACACCCGTGTGATAGTATATACATTTTAGGATATTCTCCAGTTTTCTATCGGCAGGTTCCTTTAGGGCGGCCGTATCAGGAGAGGGTAGTGCTACCTGTTTAGACAAGCGTGTGAGCGCTTTATCCACCCTAGGGGGTGTTTCCCAACGTGCCCTATCCTCTGGCGGGAAAGGGTACGATGCCAATAACCTTTTAGGAATTAGTTTTTTATCGAGGGAAACCCACGCCTCATCACACACTTCATTTAATTCCTCGGATACAGGAAAAACTACAGGCAGTTTTTTCTCACCAAACATAATACCCTTTTTAGTGGTACTTGTATTATCAGATATATGCAATACATTTTTTATTGCTTCAATCATGTAACGTGTGGCCCTAGTGGAAGTCACGTTTGTCTCATCATCGACACTGGAGTCAGAATCCGTGTCTGTGTCTGCCATTTGTCTGTCGTAAGGAGCTGACACTGTCACGCAATTCCTTCCACAAGCTCATCCACTCAGGTGTCGACTCCCTAGGGGGTGACAACTGTATAATAGGCAATTGCTCCGCCTCCATCTCATTTTCCTCCTCAAACATGTCGACACAATCGTACCGACACACCGCACACACACAGGGAATGCTCTGATAGAGGACAGGACCCCACTAGCCCTTTGGGGAGACAGAGGGAGAGTATGCCAGCACACACCAGAGCGCGCGCGATATAGATATAGATATATATATGTGATGGGGATAGTTGGCACTCCAAAAATCATAAAGCATGGACCGGGTGCCCTCCTTAAGTGAATATACAATGTGGGTGTTTGTAATGTAAGAAGCCAGAACAGTCCATGGGCCCCTCTATCCACAAACACAGGCGGCATGCTGCTTACTTTATAAAGAATTTGCTTTTTCACTAAATCCATGGAGTGCCGCCTGTGTTTGTCGATAGAGGGGCCTATGGACATACATACATACATACATACATACATACATACATGAATACCACTATAAAATGTGCTTTTCCCTTTATAGCTGCTGTTAGTATAAAACTGCGCCAAATTAGTGCCCCCCCTCTCTTTTTTACCCTTTTCTGTAGTGCAGGACTGCAGGGGAGAGTCAGGGAGACGTCCTTCCAGCGGAGCTGTGATGGAAAATGGCGCCAGTGTGCCGAGGAGATAGGCTCCGCCCCCTTCTCGGCGGCCTTTTCTCCCGCTTTTTAGGTGAGTTCTGGCAGGGGTTCAAATACACCCATATAGCCCTGGGGGTTATATGTGGTGTATTTATGCCAGCCAAGGTGTTTTACATTGCTGCTCAGGGCGCCCCCCCCTAGCGCCCTGCACCCTCAGTGACCGGAGTGTGAAGTGTGCCTGAGTAACAATGGCGCACAGCTGCAGTGCTGTGCGCTACCTTGTTGAAGACTGATGTCTTCTGCCGCCGATTTTTCCGGACCTTTTCAAGCTTCTGGCTCTGTAAGGGGGCCGGCGGCGCGGCTCCGGAACCGAGCTCCGAGGCTGGGCCTGTGTTCGGTCCCTCTGGAGCTAATGGTGTCCAGTAGCCTAAGAAGCCCAATCCACTCTGCACGCAGGTGAGTTCGCTTCTTCTCCACTTAGTCCCTCGATGCAGTGAGCCTGTTGCCAGCAGGTCTCACTGAAAATAAAAAACCTAAAACTAAACTTTTCACTAAGAAGCTCAGGAGAGCCCCTAGTGTGCACCCTTCTCGGCCGGGCACAAAAATCTAACTGAGGCTTGGAGGAGGGTCATAGGGGGAGGAGCCAGTGCACACCAGGTAGTCCTAAAGCTTTTACTTTTGTGCCCAGTCTCCTGCGGAGCCGCTATTCCCCATGGTCCTTACGGAGTTCCCAGCATCCACTAGGACGTCAGAGAAAATGCTCATATAGGTACACATTCCATCTTCCATTAAACTACTGGAGAGTTTTCAGTGGAACAACTTGTTTAATGGTGTTTCAAGACAAAATTAAATAATTTTTTTTTTTTTTGCAGATATAAGGCATTTATCTTTAAGAAACATTGGGGCAGATGTATTAATAAGCCTGGAGAAGTGATAACGCACCAGCAAGTCATTACGGGTTTGAAAAATAACAGGAACCGATTGGCCGGTGCATTATCACCTTGCACCTACCACTGCTTTATCACTTCTCCAAACTTAATACATCTGCTCCAGTGTGGGGTGTGTGGCTATGACTTCCCTGTATCTTTAACCCCCCCCCCCCCCCCCCTCCTCCTCGCTCATCATGCCATACAGCCGTTTCATAAGTATCCCTTCTGTAGCCTCAGGTAAATCCTTAGAAAGCATCAGCTGGAGAGTGCCTCCCGTCAGCTGTACAATCATCATCACCGGCTACTTTGCTAGAATCTGGTGAGAAAGCCCCAGGTTACACACAGCTTCCATACTGCATGCTTACCGTTATCCATAAGACTGGGCCATTGCAAAGAGGCAGAACCACAACTCTCAGCGAGTAACAGGTCAGGTTTCAACAGAGCACTGGAAAGACAACAGCAAAACAATCAGATATAAAACTATACGTCATGAAAAAAAGGTTGCTCTATGGGACACAGGTCGCATTGCTGCGTACCGCCGGTAGAACGCGGGCCCACCATGTTCTAGATCAGTGTTTCTCAAACTCGGTCCTCAGGACCCCACACAGTGCATGTTTTGCAGGTAACCCAGCAAGTGCACAGGTGTATTAATTACTCACTGACACATTTTAAAAGGACCACAGGTGGAGATAATTACTTCACTTGTGATTCTGTGAGGAGACCTGCAAAACATGTACTGTGTGGGGTCCTGAGGACCGAGTTTGAGAACCTGTGTTCTAGATGGAAGAAATGTAGCCTCAGGTAAATCCTTTGCATGCATCAGTTACAGAATAGAATCTCCATTCAGTTGTACAATATCTCATCACTGGCTACAACCACGGAAGCCCACATAGCGACATATATACAGATGGGATGTAATGGGACTGACCTTTCTGTGCGCAGCACCGAGTCCTACAAGTGATCTGAGGGTAAAGAAACAGGTGTTTTAGCAATCAGGTTCACTTAGAGGTGAGAAGTTACTGGTAGCTGGTTACGTTTTAGTTATCTATAGTAAATAGTGTTATGGAAACCTATAGTAAACGTATGGCTGATGCGCAGTAACCCCGAGAGAGCAATTATCCTTTATCAGGCTGGTGCAAGGTATACTGCATAGAGCAAAGCTCAGTTTAGCTGCTCAGGTTCTGCTGCGCATCAGAGCAATGCTAGCAAATAACTTTTATAAACCATCACATTAAAACGTTACCCGGTAATTTATTCAGTGAGTCTCAACCATGCAGAGTGTGTCAGGGTCACACAGGCACAAAAATCAGTGGGGCAGATGTATTAAGCCTGGAGAAGGGATAAAGATGTGATAAAGCAGTGACAAGTGTGGAAAAGTTGCCCACGACAACCAATCAGCTGCTCTGCACAATTGTATAGTATGCTTGCAAATTACACTGCTCAAAAAAAATAAAGGGAACACTAAAAACAACACAATGTAACTCCAAGTCCTCACAGCCCTCCATGTGCTCGCCAGAGGTAGCCTGACTGCCATTAGGTACCAAGATGAGATCCTCAGACCCCTTGTGAGACCATATGCTGGTGCGGTTGGCCCTGGCTTCCTCCTAATGCAAGACAATGCTATACCTCATGTGGCTGGAGTGTGTCAGCAGTTCCTGCAAGACGAAGGCATTGATGCTATGGACTGGCCCGTCCGTTCCCCAGACCTGAATCCAATTGAGCACATCTGGGACATCATGTCTCGCTCCATCCACCAACAGACTGTCCAGGAGTTGGCGGATGCTTTAGTCCAGGTCTGGGAGGAGATCCCTCAGACCATCCACCACCTCATCAGGAGCATGCCCAGGCGTTGTAGGGAGGTCATACAGGCACGTGGAGGCCACACACACTACTGAGCCTCATTTTGACTTGTTTTAAAGGACATTACATCAAAGTTGGATCAGCCTGTAGTGTGTTTTTCCACTTTAATTTTGTGTGTGACTCCAAATCCAGACCTCCATGGGTTAATAAATTTGATTTCCATTGATAATTTGTGTGATTTTGTTGTCAGCACATTCAACTATGTATAGAACAATTTAAAAAGAATATTTCGTTCATTCAGATATAGGATGTGTTGTTTAAGTGTTCCCTCTATTTTTTTGAGCAGTGTATTTTACTTCAATGCGGATACGTTGCCCATGAGCAACTTCTCTACACTTTTCACTGCTTCATGAATAGACCCCTAAAAGTACCAACCTACCAGCTTCTGTACTTTTTCAAACACAGCCTGTAAAACGACAAACCAATTGGTTAGTACTTTCTCTCCAAGCTTTGATAAAACTCCCCCATGGCTCTCTTAGTCAAAGATTTTTTTTTGTAATGGCAAAACAATGTATGTAGTCTCAGGTAAATCCTTTAGGTACATCAACTGTTATACATTCAGGAGTACAGTCGTCATCATTGACTATATACATCTTGTATATTGATAGGATATATTATATACGCACACCATATGGTTACATTTAAGCAAATGACCACCATTTACCTTTTTCTTGGACATGAACAACAGCAGCAGCCTTGTCCTATAGAACTTGAATAAAAAACAATGACAACTCATTAGCAATTAAGCAGACTTTATAAAAATTTTTTTTTTTTTTTTACTACAGTGGTGTATTTTAATTTTTTTGCTTTTATAGTTATTTTTTTTCTCTTAGCAAGGCATTATAAATATTGCCATCTTCACACATCTCAATAAGTAGTTACAATGCAGAAGCAGTGAGCCTGATCATAAAGGGTTAACGATGCAGGTGTGAGTGGAGCCATTGGCTCGATGCAGAACATATACGCGAATCTCTGGGTATATAGCACTAATCCAGATAATATCCTTGTTTGATGACTGAATCTTCAATCCTGGTCCATGCTCCTCTCGAGGTGAATTCCAACAAATAACATAGGTATGTATACTGTATATCCTGCATGTGCATGTTTTTAGTGTTCCTCTTAAAAGCCTCCGTCCCTATTCTGTGTGCTGCTTTCCTCCGTTTTTTGTGGTTCATGCTGGAAGAGAGACCACGCACGGAGGAAGGACGGAGGCTTTGGAAAGGAACAGTGAAAGCACGCATATACAGAACCCTTACACGCCCATGTTATTGAGTCTTGTTGAAATCTACTTTGAGAGAAGCTTAGAAGATTCATTCATCAAACAGGGGTGTAATTAGACTGTTATAAAGGTGCCTTTATGCATTTTCCTAGATCTACTTTTCCCAACTGCTACTAAATAACTTCCATAAGGGGAAATGATTTCTATTAAGGGTATAAAATGCACTGTGCCCGTGCCGAGTAGGGAGGAATGTGGGGTGGCCATTTATACAGATGGACGACGATGCAGGAAATAAGCTTATTACCGTGCATTTAGCAAGTGTGATTTGTGCTTTTGCTGTACTTTTCCTGGCTGTTTTAATGGGGCGTCTTAGGCGCTGCACTGTTTACAGAGGACACACAGACTTTATTTACTTATTAATATTCATTTTCATATAAGCACACACACACATACAGAGAGTATTTCAGCCATTCACATCAGTCCCTGCCCCAGAGAAGCTTATAGTCTTATTTATTACATAGTTCATTATCCGTAGCTAATTAGCCTACCAGTATGTTGTTTGGATTGTGAAAGGAAAACCACTTTTCTAAATATTCTCCTTATAACTAGTTCACCCGTAGGGAGGTATAGCTATGTGCATATCTAATTACATCCCCCCTATATTTTCACCTTCCCATCCTCCTGACCCCAGACCAGCATTGCTGGGTGACCATATCATACAGCCCAATAAGAACCTTTACAATCTGGCTGGACCATTATGTAACAAGCATTGATACACAATGTGCTACCTATTTCCTTATATAGAGTGTAAGCCTGCGAGCAGAGCCTTCCTACCTCTACGTCTGTTGTCACCCAGTTTTCTTTTATCATTGTCGTTTCTAATTGTAGAGCACAACGGAATATGCTGCACTATATAAAAATAAGAATTTACTTACCGATAATTCTATTTCTCGGAGTCCGTAGTGGATGCTGGGGTTCCTGAAAGGACCATGGGGAATAGCGGCTCCACAGGAGACAGGGCACAAAAAAGTAAAGCTTTTACCAGATCAGGTGGTGTGCACTGGCTCCTCCCCCTATGACCCTCCTCCAGACTCCAGTTAGGTACTGTGCCCGGACGAGCGTACACAATAAGGGAGGCAATTTGAATCCCGGGTAAGACTCATACCAGCCACACCAATCACACCGTACAACTTGTGATCTAAACCCAGTTAACAGTATGATAACAGAAAGAGCCTCTTAAAGATGGCTCCTTAACAATATAACCCGAATTTGTTAACAATAACTATGTACAGTATTGCAGATAATCCGCACTTGGGATGGGCGCCCAGCATCCACTACGGACTCCGAGAAATAGAATTATCGGTAAGTAAATTCTTATTTTCTCTATCGTCCTAAGTGGATGCTGGGGTTCCTGAAAGGACCATGGGGATTATACCAAAGCTCCCAAACGGGCGGGAGAGTGCGGATGACTCTGCAGCACCGAATGAGAGAATTCCAAGTCCTCTTTTGCCAGGGTATCAAATTTGTAGAATTTTACAAACGTGTTTTCCCCCGACCACGTAGCTGTCCGGCAGAATTGTAATGCCGAGACCCCTCGGGCAGCCGCCCAAGATGAGCCCACCTTCCTTGTGGAATGGGCCTTAACAGATTTAGGCTGTGGCAGGCCTGCCACAGAATGAGCAAGTTGAATTGTGTTACAAATCCAACGAGCAATCGTCTGCTTAGAAGCAGGGGCACCCAACTTGTTGGGTGCATATAGTATCAACAGCGAGTCAGATTTTCTGACTTCAGCCGTCCTTGAAATGTATATTTTTAAGGCTCTGACAACGTCCAACAACTTGGAGTCCTCCAAGTCGCCAGTGGCCGCAGGCACCACAATAGGTTGGTTCAGGTGAAACGCTGATACCACCTTAGGGAGAAAATGCGGACGAGTCCTCAGTTCTGCCCTATCCGAATGGAAGATTAGATAAGGGCTTTTATAAGATAAAGCCGCCAATTCAGATACTCTCCTGGCGGAAGCCAGGGCCAGTAACATAGTCACTTTCCATGTGAGATATTTAAAATCCACCTTTTTCAATGGTTCAAACCAATGGGATTTGAGGAAATCTAAAACTACATTTAGATCCCACGGTGCCACCGGAGGCACCACAGGAGGCTGTATATGCAGTACTCCTTTAACAAAAGTCTGTACCTCAGGAACTGAGGCCAATTCTTTTTGGAAGAATATTGACAGGGCCGAAATTTGAACCTTAATAGATCTCAATTTGAGACCCATAGACAATCCTGATTGTAGGAAATGTAGGAAACGACCCAGTTGAAATTCCTCCGTCGGAACACTCCGATCCTCGCACCACGCGACATATTTTCGCCAAATGCGGTGATAATGTTTCGCGGTGACTTCCGTCCTTGCCTTAATCAAGGTAGGAATGACTTCTTCTGGAATGCCTTTCCCTTTTAGGATCTGGCGTTCAACCGCCATGCCGTCAAACGCAGCCGCGGTAAGTCTTGAAAGAGACAGGGACCCTGTTGTAGCAGGTCCCTTCTCAGAAGTAGAGGGCACGGGTCGTCCGTGACCAACTCTTGAAGTTCCGGGTACCAAGTCCTTCTTGGCCAATCCGGAGCCACTAGTATTGTTCTTACTCCTCCTCACCGTATAATCTTCAATACCTTTGGTATGAGAGGCAGAGGAGGAAACACATATACTGATTTGTACACCCAAGGTGTTACCAGTGCGTCCACAGCTATTGCCTGTGGATCTCTTGACCTGGCGCAATACTTGTCCAGTTTCTTGTTGAGGCGAGACGCCATCATGTCTACCATTGGTCTTTCCCAACAGTTTATTAGCATGTGGAAGACTTCTGGATGAAGACCCCCCTCTCCCGGGTGAATATCGTGTCTGCTGAGGAAGTCTGCTTCCCAGTTGTCCACGCCCGGGAAGAACACTGCTGACAGTGCTATTACGTGATTCTCCGCCCAGCGAAGAATCTTGGCAGCTTCTGCCATTGCACTCCTGCTTCTTGTGCCGCCCTGTCTGTTTACATGGGCGACCGCCGTGATGTTGTCCGACTGAATCAACACCGGTTTTCCTTGCAGGAGTGGTTCCGCCTGGCTTAGAGCATTTTAGATTGCTCTTAGTACCAGAATGTTTATGTGAAGAGACTTTTCCAGGTTCGTCCATACCCCCTGGAAGTTTCTTCCTTGTGTGACTGCTCCCCAACCTCTCAGGCTGGCGTCCGTGGTCACCAGGATCAAATCCTGTATGCCGAATCTGCGGCCCTCCAATAGATGAGCCTTTTGCAACCACCACAGAAGATATACCCTTGTCCTTGGCGACAGGGTTATTCGCAGGTGCATCTGAGGATGCGACCCTGACCATTTGTCCAACAGATCCCTTTGGAAAATTCTTGCATGGAATCTGCCGAATGGAATTGCTTCGTAAAAAGCCACCATTTTTCCCAGGACTCTTGTGCATTGATGTACAGACACCTTTCCTGGTTTTAGGAGGTTCCTGACAGGTCGGATAACTCCTTGGCTTTTTCCTCGGGAAGAAAAACCTTTTTCTGAACCGTGTCCAGAATCATCCCTAGGAACAGCAGACGTATCGTCGGAAAACAGCTGCGATTCTTGGAATAATTAGAATCCAGTCGTGCCGTCGAAGAACTACTTCAGATAGTGCTCTTCCGACCTCCAACTGTTCTCTGGAACTTGCCCTTTTTAGGTCGTGCAAGTAAGGGATAATTTAGATGCCTTTTTTCTTTGAAGAAACATCTTTTCGGCCATTACCTTGGTAAAAAGGCCCGGGGTGCCGTGGATAATTCAAACGGCATCGTCTGAAACTGATATTGACAGTTCTGTACCACGAACCAGAGGTACCCTTGATGAGAAGGACAAAATTTGGACATGGAGGTAATCCTTGATGTCCAGGGACACCATATAGTCCCCTTTTTTCCGGTTCGCTATCACTGCTCTGAGTGACTTTATCTCGATTTGAACCTTTTATGTAAGTGTTCAAAACATTTTAGATTTAGACTATGTGTCACCAAGCCGTCTGGCTTCAGTACCACAATATAGTGTGGAAAAATAATACCCTTTTCCTTGTCGTAGGAGGGGTACTTTGATTATCACCTGCTGGATATACAGCTTGTGAATTGTTTCCAATGCTGCCTCCCTGTCGGAGGGAGCCGTTGGTAAAGCAGACTTCAGGAACCTGCGAGGAGAAGATGTCTCGACTCTCCAATCTTTACCCCTGGGATAATACTCGTACGATCTAGGGGTCAACTTGCGAGTGATCCCACTGCGCCCTGAGACTCTTGAGACTACCCCCCCACCTTGAGTCCGCTTGCACGGCCCCAGCGTCATGCTGAGGACTTGGCAGACGCGGTGGAGGGCTTCTTTTCCTGGGAAAGGGCTGCCTGCTGCAGTCTACTTCCCTTACCTCTATGTCTGGGCAGATATGACTGGCCTTTTGCCTGCATGCCCTCATGGGAAAGGAAAGATTGAGGCTGAAAAGACGGTGTCTTTTTTAGCTGAGATGTAACTTGGGGTAAAAAAGGTTGGATTTCCCAGCTGTTGCTGTGGTCCCCAGGTCCGATGGACCGACCCCCAAATAACTCCTTCCCTTTATACAGCAATACTTCCATCTGCCGTATGGGATCTGTATCACCTGACCACTGTCGTGTCCCTGACATCTTCTGGGAGATATGGACAACGCACTTATCTTGATGCCAGAGAGCAAATATCCCTCTGTGCATCTCACATACATATATATAGAATGCATCCTATTAAATGCTCTACATGAATAAAATATTTTCAGTCAGGGAATCCGACCAAGCCAACCCAGCACTGCATCTCCAGGCTGATGGCGATCGCTGGTCGCAGTATAACCACCGTATGTGTGTATATACTTTTTAGGATATTTTTCCAGCTTCCTATCAGCTGGCTCCTTGAGGGCGGCCGTATCTGGAGACGGTAACGCCACTTGATAAGCGTGTGAGCGCCTTATCACCCTAAGGGGTGTTTCCCAACGTACCCTAATTTCTGGCGGGAAAGGGTATAACGCCAATATTTGCTATCGGGGTAACCCTACGCATCATCACACACTTCATTTTATTTTATCTGATTCAGGAAAAACTACAGGTAGTTTTTTCACTCCCACATAATACCCTTTCTTGTGGTACTTGTAGTATCAGAAACACGTAACACCTCCTTCATTGCCCTTAACGTGTGGCCCTAATGAGAAATACGTTTGTTTATTCACCGTCGACACTGTATTCAGTGTCCGTGTCTGTGTCTGTGTCGACCGACTGAGGTAAATGGGCGTTTTTAAAACCCCTGACGGTGTTTCTGAGACGCCTGGACCGGTCCTAATAGATTGTCGGCCGTCTCATGTCGTCAACCGACCTTGCAGCGTGTTGACATTCTCACGTAATTCTCTAAATAAGCCATCCATTCCGGTGTCGACTCCCTAGAGAGTGACATCACCATTACAGGCAATTTCTCCGCCTCCTCACCAACATCGTCCTCATACATGTCGACACACACGTACCGACACACAGCACACACACCGGGAATGCTCTGACAGAGGACAGGACCCACTAGCCCTTTGGGGAGACAGAGGGAGAGTCTGCCAGCACACACCAAAAACGCTATAATTATATAGGGACAACCTTATATAAGTGTTTCTCCCTTATAGCATCTTTTATATATATACAATATCGCCAAAATCAGTGCCCCCCCTCTCTGTTTTAACCCTGTTTCTGTAGTGCAGTGCAGGGGAGAGCCTGGGAGCCTTCTCTCCAGCTTTTCTGTGAGAGAAAATGGCGCTGTGTGCTGAGGAGATAGGCCCCGCCCCTTTTTCGGCGGGCTCGTCTCCCGCTATTTTTGAAGTTAGGCAGGGGTTAAATATCTCCATATAGCCTCTGTGGGCTATATGTGAGGTATTTTTTGCCTCTAATAAGGTTTTTATTTGCCTCTCAGAGCGCCCCCCCCAGCGCTCTGCACCCTCAGTGACTGTTGTGTGAAGTGTGCTGAGAGGAAAATGGCGCACAGCTGCAGTGCTGTGCGCTACCTTTATGAAGACTCAGGAGTCTTCAGCCGCCGATTTTGGACCTCTTCTCTCTTCAGCGTCTGCAAGGGGGCCGGCGGCGCGGCTCCGGTGACCATCCAGGCTGTACCTGTGATCGTCCCTCTGGAGCTAGTGTCCAGTAGCCAAGCAGCAAATCCACTCTGCACGCAGGTGAGTTCACTACTTCTCCCCTAAGTCCCTCGTTGCAGTGATCCTGTTGCCAGCAGGACTCACTGTAAAGTAAAAAACCTAAGCTAAACTTTCTCTAAGCAGCTCTTTAGGAGAGCCACCTAGATTGCACCCTTCTCGTTCGGGCACAAAATCTAACTGGAGTCTGGAGGAGGGTCATAGGGGGAGGAGCCAGTGCACACCACCTGATCTGGTAAAAGCTTTACTTTTTTGTGCCCTGTCTCCTGCGGAGCCGCTATTCCCCATGGTCCTTTCAGGAACCCCAGCATCCACTTAGGACGATAGAGAAAACAGTTAATAAAATGTAAATAAATGTAGATATAAAACTATACATATGAATTACACAGGTTTTGTGGCCAATTAAAACAAGGTGACAAGCAGGCTTGAAGTCAGCCAGCCACAGAACCTGTGTAATTCATGGAGTGTCCCAGTTTAAAGGGCTAGTATGGCCAGCCTATCATAATAATAATAATAATGCAAAAGTTATCATAGAAGGCAAACATTACCATAGACTGCAAGTACCTAGGACTTCCTGCAGGTCTATTTATTAAACTTCATGCAGTTTTGGAGGAGACTTTCTGCAGCAATGCATGCTGGCTGTACATCTGCATCACGTATTGTCAGCAGGCAGTGACTGGAGAGAACCAGGCCATAGAATTCCTAATGCAAGTTGCAACGGCATCATCTCAGTCCTAAATACCAAACAAAAATAAACTGAGTAATCACATAGAGGATACTGATAAAATGTAAATATACTTAATTGCAATCTACATACTGAGGACATTGCAGCATGTACTGTACAGTCCTACCATAGAGCAGGGAGAGCAACACGTGGCTGCTGCAAAGTCACTGCCAGCACTCACACACTACAGCCACATCCTGTACACTATATACTAGAGATATATATATATATATATATATATATATATATATATATATTATATACAGTGTATCTACACTGAGCCTGTAACACATGCAGTTACTTATATATCAGGAGTACTACACATACATTACCCACCTCTGTGCACAGCCACACACTGCTCCAAATGGGACTGGGCGCTGAGTGAGACGCTTGCTTGCTTGTCTGTGGAGGACAGCCTTCCTGCGTGACCTTTAAACCCACCCACCCACTCAGCCACATGCAGTGCACGTGTTGGGACAAATACAACAAAACACACATTTCCCCACGTACAGGCGCTAGATATGACTAATCCGACCCTACATTACACAGCATCGCATATTACAGTAGAAATACATTCACATTTGTTCAACTTTGAACTTTCCTGTAAAGTTTTTGGTCACGTGATTCAGATTTTGTTGTTATCTTTATGTCCACTAGAGGTCGCTGTTGCATCAGGGAAAAGCAGCCTGAAGGCGAGATGCTGGAAAGTTGAAACCAAAGTGCCTGCCAGGCTGCAAATATGGTTCAGCTTATGTAAATAGATGTTTCCTGCGTGATATTTTTTCCACAGCATTTAACTCTGAATTTTACTTATCCTCCAAAATGACCCCTTCTTCCAGCAGGAACAAAGTGCTCTAATCCTGCAGATCCCATTTCATATTGCAGCAAACTTGCCTACAGTGCCGCAACTAGGCATTTTAGCGCTGTGTGCAAGAAACGACATTGGCGCCACCCCCCCATGTAAGATAAGGGCAGTGCGCGTCATAGGCGCGTGAAAAATATATAGGGGCGTGGCTTTATGATGAAGGGGCGTGGTTACAAAATAATAGCAATTCATACTACGGTGCACAGTAGTCTCCATTATTCAAATTACGCTGCACAGTAGCGCCACTACACCAGGTAGAGACCCTCTTACACATTACAGAAGACAGTCCCCCTTTTTACACATTACGGCAGACAGCGTCCCCCTTTTTACACATTACGGCAGCCAGTCCCCTTTTTACACATAGCGGCAGCCAGGCCCCCTTTTTACATATTACGGCAGATGGTGTACCCCTTTCTACACATTGCGGCAGCCAGTCCCCCTTTTTACACATTGCGGCAGCCAGGCCCCCTTTTTACACATTGCAGCAGCCAGGCCCCCTTTTTACACATTGCGGCAGCCAGGCCCCCTTTTTACACATTATGGCAGACGGTGTCCGAAAGAGAGAGAGATACTTACCATCTCCCCGCTGACAGGCTCCTCGTGCAGCTGCCTCGGTGCAGGCAGGTGAGAAGGAGGAGGAGGGAGGGGGACTGGAGCCGCAGCAGCGCTATGTAATTGGTAGTAAGCGCCGCTGCAGTAGTCCCCTCTTCTTCCGTATTGGCTGCCTGGCGCTGCTGTGGATGCTGGGATGGAGGAACCGCATACCAGCATCCACAGCAGCGCCAGACAGCCAATACGGAAGGAGAGGGGGCTGCTGCAGCGGCGCTTACTACTAATGAAATAGCGCTGCACCGGCTCCAGTCCCCCTCCCTCCTCCTCCTTCTCACCTGCCCGGCGCTGCTCTCTTCTCCCTCCACAGCGCGGCCGGTGCACAGAACAGGCAGCATGTAATGAGTCAATTTGACTCATTACATGCCGCTGGCCGTGCGCCCTCAGGGCAACTGCGCTGTGTGCCAAGCCCACTTGGCACATACGTAGTTACGGCCCTGCTTGCCTACCTGACCCTCTCCATGAGGGAGAAAATGCTCTGTTCCTGGACTTTCTTGGTAACATATGGTTTCCATCACCTGTGGTGAGCTAGGTAATTGATAAGAAAGGTGTTTCACCACAGGTGATGGCAATCATACATTACCAGGAAAGTCCAGGAACAGAGCATGTTCTCCCTCATGGAGAGGGTCAGGTAGGCAAGTATGTATTGCAGTAATTTCTGCTGAAACCCCCTTCTCGTCAATGATGATACAGCAATCATCAGATGCGTAACTCTCAGACTCAGAGGCAATGGAGATTCCTGTCTCCAGGCTTCAAGGCCTTAACTGGCACCTGTGTGGTTCATATTGGGATCAAAATCTGACCGCTGCTCTTCCAATGGACGCTGCTACTGAGATATGGACGATCTCGTCCATATTTGCCTGCACTGCTATGGAGCCGGGTTACGGGGGAAGTGAAGAAACTTCACTCCCCCGTTACTGCCCCTTCGCCGTCGGGTCGCCCGTCTGTCGTATCCGCCGTCAGGCAGCTCGGCGGCGGATCTGCCAGTGTGTAGGGTGCATTAATCCTAACCCCCAACATTTCTTGTACGCAAAGAGGGACATCTGCACAATGAAGCCGCGCCCGATTCTGAAAGGTGTTTGAGTCACTGAGGGGGCATGCCCAGTGCTCTGTGAGCCACTGGCATGCCCCCTCTCCTTCTGTCTCCAGTGAATAGATGCTGTTCGCATGCGCACAGGGTCTATTCACCGCTGCTCTGCTAAGCAGAGCTGCGAGTGCAGGAGCCTCTCAACTGCCCCCCCCCCCACAGCGAAACAGTGCGGCCCGCGGGTGGAACAGCGGGACAGTCCCCAAAAATGGGACTGTCCCGCGAAAATCGGGACAGTTGGGAGGTATGGGTAATTCGCTCTGTAACAGAAGCCCTTATAACACCTGCAATAAAAAATAAACAAAGTTGATGGACCTGAGGTCTAAAGGTCCATACACACTAGGCGATGTAGCTCTATGACATGTTTCCCCTCCTGGGCTGGGGAGGAAGCTGAACACGGGCCTTCTCCTCTCTTAAAATGCCCCTGAATAGGAGACATCACTGGTGACAATATCTAGTACAGGTGTGATATGGTATGCCGGCGGCCGGGCTCCTGGCGACCAGCATACCTGCGCCGGAGGCCCGACCGCCGGGCTATTTATTCTCCCTCCAGGGGGGTCCCTCCAGGGAGGTCGTGGACCCCCACGAGGGAGAAAACCTGTCGGTATGCCAGCGGTCGGAATTCCGGCACCGGTATACTGTGCACCGGGATCCCGACGGTCGGCAACCTGAAGACCACCCATCTAGTACAGTGCTTCCCAAATCCAGTCTTTGGGACATGTTACAGTATGTTTTTCACATCTCCTCACAGAATCACACAGAAAATAATTAGAACCACCTGTGGATCTTTTTAAATGTGTTGGTATGTAATGAATACACCTGTGTGCCAGCAAGGAGATGAGGAAAACATGCACTGTTAGCATATCCTGAGACCTGGATTTGAGAAGCACTGCTCTAGTATGAACACATGTATCTGGGCTGCTCATTGTAGCATTGGTTATGTTAATATCAGTGTCAAGCTCTGAAAATTAGAGATGAGCGCCTGAAATTTTTCGGGTTTTGTGTTTTGGTTTTGGGTTCGGTTCCGCGGCCGTGTTTTGGGTTCGACCGCGTTTTGGCAAAACCTCACCGAATTTTTTTTGTCGGATTCGGGTGTGTTTTGGATTTGGGTGTTTTTAAAAAAAACACACTAAAAAACAGCTTAAATCATAGAATTTGGGGGTCATTTTGATCCCATATTATTATTAACCTCAAAAACCATAATTTCCACTCATTTTCAGTCTATTCTGAATACCTCACACCTCACAATATTATTTTTAGTCCTAAAATTTGCACCAAGGTCGCTGGATGACTAAGCTAAGCGACACTAGTGGCCGACACAAACACCTGGCCCATCTAGGAGTGGCACTGCAGTGTCACGCAGGATGTCCCTTCCAAAAAACCCTCCCCAATCAGCACATGACGCAAAGAAAAAAAGAGGCGCAATGAGGTAGCTGACTGTGTGAGTAAGATAAGCGACCCTAGTGGCCGACACAAACACCGGGCCCATTTAGGAGTGGCACTGCAGTGTCACGCAGGATGTCCCTTCCAAAAAACCCTCCCCAATCAGCACATGACGCAAAGAAAAAAAGAGGCGCAATGAGGTAGCTGACTGTGTGAGTAAGATTAGCGACCCTAGTGGCCGACACAAACACCGGGCCCATTTAGGAGTGGCACTGCAGTGTCACGCAGGATGTCCCTTCCAAAAAACCCTCCCCAATCAGCACATGACGCAAAGAAAAAAAGAGGCGCAATGAGGTAGCTGACTGTGTGAGTAAGATAAGCGACCCTAGTGGCCGACACAAACACCGGGCCCATTTAGGAGTGGCACTGCAGTGTCACGCAGGATGTCCCTTCCAAAAAACCCTCCCCAATCAGCACATGACGCAAAGAAAAAAAGAGGCGCAATGAGGTAGCTGACTGTGTGAGTAAGATTAGCGACCCTAGTGGCCGACACAAACACCGGGCCCATTTAGGAGTGGCACTGCAGTGTCACGCAGGATGTCCCTTCCAAAAAACCCTCCCCAATCAGCACATGACGCAAAGAAAAAAAGAGGCGCAATGAGGTAGCTGACTGTGTGAGTAAGATTAGCGACCCTAGTGGCCGACACAAACACCGGGCCCATTTAGGAGTGGCACTGCAGTGTCACGCAGGATGTCCCTTCCAAAAAACCCTCCCCAATCAGCACATGACGCAAAGAAAAAAAGAGGCGCAATGAGGTAGCTGACTGTGTGAGTAAGATTAGCGACCCTAGTGGCCGACACAAACACCGGGCCCATTTAGGAGTGGCACTGCAGTGTCACGCAGGATGTCCCTTCCAAAAAACCCTCCCCAATCAGCACGACGCAAAGAAAAAAAGAGGCGCAATGAGGTAGCTGACTGTGTGAGTAAGATTAGCGACCCTAGTGGCCGACA
Source organism: Pseudophryne corroboree (assembly GCF_028390025.1). Taxonomy (NCBI): domain Eukaryota; kingdom Metazoa; phylum Chordata; class Amphibia; order Anura; family Myobatrachidae; genus Pseudophryne; species Pseudophryne corroboree. Next base: position 101,899,065 of record NC_086448.1, read on the forward strand.
CAAACACCGGGCCCATTTAGGAGTGGCACTGCAGTGTCACGCAGGATGTCCCTTCCAAAAAACCCTCCCCAATCAGCACATGACGCAAAGAAAAAAAGAGGCGCAATGAGGTAGCTGACTGTGTGAGTAAGATTAGCGACCCTAGTGGCCGACACAAACACCGGGCCCATTTAGGAGTGGCACTGCAGTGTCACGCAGGATGTCCCTTCCAAAAAACCCTCCCCAATCAGCACATGACGCAAAGAAAAAAAGAGGCGCAATGAGGTAGCTGACTGTGTGAGTAAGATTAGCGACCCTAGTGGTCGACACAAACACCGGGCCCATTTAGGAGTGGCACTGCAGTGTCACGCAGGATGTCCCTTCCAAAAAACCCTCCCCAAACAGCACATGACGCAAAGAAAAATAAAAGAAAAAAGAGGTGCAAGATGGAATTGTCCTTGGGCCCTCCCACCCACCCTTATGTTGTATAAACAAAACAGGACATGCACACTTTAACCAACCCATCATTTCAGTGACAGGGTCTGCCACACGACTGTGACTGATATGACGGGTTGGTTTGGACCCCCCCCAAAAAAGAAGCAATTAATCTCTCCTTGCACAAACTGGCTCTACAGAGGCAAGATGTCCACCTCATCATCACCCTCCGATATATCACCGTGTACATCCCCCTCCTCACAGATTATCAATTCGTCCCCACTGGAATCCACCATCTCAGCTCCCTGTGTACTTTGTGGAGGCAATTGCTGCTGGTCAATGTCTCCGCGGAGGAATTGATTATAATTCATTTTAATGAACATCATCTTCTCCACATTTTCTGGATGTAACCTCGTACGCCGATTGCTGACAAGGTGAGCGGCGGCACTAAACACTCTTTCGGAGTACACACTTGTGGGAGGGCAACTTAGGTAGAATAAAGCCAGTTTGTGCAATGGCCTCCAAATTGCCTCTTTTTCCTGCCAGTATAAGTATGGACTGTGTGACGTGCCTACTTGGATGCGGTCACTCATATAATCCTCCACCATTCTTTCAATGGTGAGAGAATCATATGCAGTGACAGTAGACGACATGTCCGTAATCGTTGTCAGGTCCTTCAGTCCGGACCAGATGTCAGCATCAGCAGTCGCTCCAGACTGCCCTGCATCACCGCCAGCGGGTGGGCTCGGAATTCTGAGCCTTTTCCTCGCACCCCCAGTTGCGGGAGAATGTGAAGGAGGAGATGTTGACAGGTCGCGTTCCGCTTGACTTGACAATTTTCTCACCAGCAGGTCTTTCAACCCCAGCAGACTTGTGTCTGCCGGAAAGAGAGATCCAAGGTAGGCTTTAAATCTAGGATCGAGCACGGTGGCCAAAATGTAGTGCTCTGATTTCAACAGATTGACCACCCGTGAATCCTTGTTAAGCGAATTAAGGGCTCCATCCACAAGTCCCACATGCCTAGCGGAATCGCTCCGTGTTAGCTCCTCCTTCAATGTCTCCAGCTTCTTCTGCAAAAGCCTGATGAGGGGAATGACCTGACTCAGGCTGGCAGTGTCTGAACTGACTTCACGTGTGGCAAGTTCAAAGGGCATCAGAACCTTGCACAACGTTGAAATCATTCTCCACTGCGCTTGAGACAGGTGCATTCCACCTCCTATATCGTGCTCAATTGTATAGGCTTGAATGGCCTTTTGCTGCTCCTCCAACCTCTGAAGCATATAGAGGGTTGAATTCCACCTCGTTACCACTTCTTGCTTCAGATGATGGCAGGGCAGGTTCAGTAGTTTTTGGTGGTGCTCCAGTCTTCTGTACGTGGTGCCTGTACGCCGAAAGTGTCCCGCAATTTTTCTGGCCACCGACAGCATCTCTTGCACGCCCATGTCGTTTTTTAAATAATTCTGCACCACCAAATTCAAGGTATGTGCAAAACATGGGACGTGCTGGAATTTGCCCATATTTAATGCACACACAATATTGCTGGCGTTGTCCGATGCCACAAATCCACAGGAGAGTCCAATTGGGGTAAGCCATTCCGCGATGATCTTCCTCAGTTGCCGTAAGAGGTTTTCAGCTGTGTGCGTATTCTGGAAACCGGTGATACAAAGCGTAGCCTGCCTAGGAAAGAGTTGGCGTTTGCGAGATGCTGCTACTGGTGCCGCCGCTGCTGTTCTTGCGGCGGGAGTCCATACATCTACCCAGTGGGCTGTCACAGTCATATAGTCCTGACCCTGCCCTGCTCCACTTGTCCACATGTCCGTGGTTAAGTGGACATTGGGTACAACTGCATTTTTTAGGACACTGGTGAGTCTTTTTCTGACGTCCGTGTACATTCTCGGTATCGCCTGCCTAGAGAAGTGGAACCTAGATGGTATTTGGTAACGGGGGCACACTGCCTCAATAAATTGTCTAGTTCCCTGTGAACTAACGGCGGATACCGGACGCACGTCTAACACCAACATAGTTGTCAAGGCCTCAGTTATCCGCTTTGCAGCAGGATGACTGCTGTGATATTTCATCTTCCTCGCAAAGGACTGTTGAACAGTCAATTGCTTACTGGAAGTAGTACAAGTGGGCTTACGACTTCCCCTCTGGGATGACCATCGACTCCCAGCAGCAACAACAGCAGCGCCAGCAGCAGTAGGCGTTACACGCAAGGATGCATCGGAGGAATCCCAGGCAGGAGAGGAATCGTCAGAATTGCCAGTGACATGGCCTGCAGGACTATTGGCATTCCTGGGGAAGGAGGAAATTGACACTGAGGGAGTTGGTGGGGTGGTTTGCGTGAGCTTGGTTACAAGAGGAAGGGATTTACTGGTCAGTGGACTGCTTCCGCTGTCACCCAAAGTTTTTGAACTTGTCACTGTCTTATTATGAATGCGCTGCAGGTGACGTATAAGGGAGGATGTTCCGAGGTGGTTAACGTCCTTACCCCTACTTATTACAGCTTGACAAAGGGAACACACGACTTGACACCTGTTGTCCGCATTTCTGTTGAAATACCTCCACACCGAAGAGCTGATTTTTTTGGTATTTTCACCTGGCATGTCAACGGCCATATTCCTCCCACCGACAACAGGTGTCTCCCCGGGTGCCTGACTTAAACAAACCACCTCACCATCAGAATCCTCCTGGTCAATTTCCTCCCCAGCGCCAGCAACACCCATATCCTCCTCATCCTGGTGTACTTCAACACTGACATCTTCAATCTGACTATCAGGAACTGGACTGCGGGTGCTCCTTCCAGCACTTGCAGGGGGCGTGCAAATGGTGGAAGGCGCATGCTCTTCACGTCCAGTGTTGGGAAGGTCAGGCATCGCAACCGACACAATTGGACTCTCCATGTGGATTTGTGATTTCGAAGAATGCACAGTTCTTTGCTGTGCTTTTGCCAGCTTGAGTCTTTTCATTTTTCTAGCGAGAGGCTGAGTGCTTCCATCCTCATGTGAAGCTGAACCACTAGCCATGAACATAGGCCAGGGCCTCAGCCGTTCCTTGCCACTCCGTGTGGTAAATGGCATATTGGCAAGTTTACGCTTCTCCTCCGACAATTTTATTTTAGGTTTTGGAGTCCTTTTTTTACTGATATTTGGTGTTTTGGATTTGACATGCTCTGTACTATGACATTGGGCATCGGCCTTGGCAGACGACGTTGCTGGCATTTCATCGTCTCGGCCATGACTAGTGGCAGCAGCTTCAGCACGAGGTGGAAGTGGATCTTGATCTTTCCCTAATTTTGGAACCTCAACATTTTTGTTCTCCATATTTCAATAGGCACAACTAAAAGGCACCTCAGGTAAACAATGGAGATGGATGGATACTAGTATACAATTATGGACGGACTGCCGAGTGCCGACACAGAGGTAGCCACAGCCGTGAACTACCGTACTGTACTGTGTCTGCTGCTAATATAGACTGGTTGATAAAGAGATGTCGTAGTATGTATGTATAAAGAAGAAAGAAAAAAAAACCACGGTTAGGTGGTATACAATTATGGACGGACTGCCGAGTGCCGACACAGAGGTAGCCACAGCCGTGAACTACCGTACTGTACTGTGTCTGCTGCTAATATAGACTGGTTGATAAAGAGATGTCGTAGTATGTATGTATGAAGAAGAAAGAAAAAAAAACCACGGTTAGGTGGTATACAATTATGGACGGACTGCCGAGTGCCGACACAGAGGTAGCCACAGCCGTGAACTACCGTACTGTACTGTGTCTGCTGCTAATATAGACTGGTTGATAAAGAGATGTAGTAGTATGTATGTATAAAGAAGAAAGAAAAAAAAACCACGGTTAGGTGGTATACAATTATGGACGGACTGCCGAGTGCCGACACAGAGGTAGCCACAGCCGTGAACTACCGTACTGTACTGTGTCTGCTGCTAATATAGACTGGTTGATAAAGAGATGTAGTAGTATGTATGTATAAAGAAGAAAGAAAAAAAAACCACGGGTAGGTGGTATACAATTATGGATGGACTGCCGAGTGCCGACACAGAGGTAGCTACAGCCGTGAACTACCGTACTGTGTCTGCTGCGACTGGATGATAAATAATTATATAAAATATATATATATATCACTACTACAGCCGGACAGGTATATATATTATATAATGACGGACCTGCTGGACACTGTCTGTCAGCAGAATGAGTTTTTTATAGAATAAAAAAAAAAACACCACACAAGTGAAGTCACACGACGAGTGTTTAACTTTTTCAGGCAATCACAATATAGTATACTACTAACTATACTGGTGGTCAGTGTGGTCAGGTCACTGGTCAGTCACACTGGCAGTGGCACTCCTGCAGCAAAAGTGTGCACTGTTTAATTTTAATATAATATGTACTCCTGGCTCCTGCTATAACCTATAACTGGCACTGCAGTGCTCCCCAGTCTCCCCCACAATTATAAGCTGTGTGAGCTGAGCACAGTCAGATATATAATATATACATAGATGATGCAGCACACTGGGCTGAGCAGTGCACACAGATATGGTATGTGACTGTCTTGTACTCCTGGCTCCTGCTATAACCTATAACTGGCACTGCAGTGCTCCCCAGTCTCCCCCACAATTATAAGCTGTGTGAGCTGAGCACAGTCAGATATATAATATATACATAGATGATGCAGGCATGCAGCACACTGGGCTGAGCAGTGCACACAGATATGGTATGTGACTGAGTCACTGTGTGTACCGTTTTTTTTCAGGCAGAGAACGGATATATTAAATAAAACAACTGCACTGCTGGTGGTCACTGTGGTCAGTCACTAAACTCTGCACTCTCTTCTACAGTATCAGCCTCAGGTCAATCTCTCTCTCTCTCTCTCCTAATCTAAATGGAGAGGACGCCAGCCACGTCCTCTCCCTATCAATCTCAATGCACGTGTGAAAATGGCGGCGACGCGCGGCTCCTTATATAGAATCCGAGTCTCGCGAGAATCCGACAGCGTCATGATGACGTTCGGGGCGCGCTCGGGTTAACCGAGCAAGGCGGGAAGATCCGAGTTGCTCGGACCCGTGAAAAAAAACATGAAGTTCGTGCGGGTTCGGATTCAGAGAAACCGAACCCGCTCATCTCTACTGAAAATTAGCCTAAAACCCGAAACACACGCAGAACAGCAGAAGGCAGAAAAATCTGTCACCCAGGCCATGCACAGTTCTAATACTCAGCCCCCTCCTGCTGCTGATTCCCACGTAATCACACATGATGTCTGTCAGTTTATCACTGTAGCTGTTCAGGGCCGTAACTAGGTGTGTGCGGAGGGGACTTCGCACATAGCGATGCAGGGTAGGGGGCACTGTTTGCGGCACTTGTCAAATATCTGTTTTAATTACTTTCACTTTCAGCTTCCACCCCTTTTTGAAGCCCAGCATCCCCTGGCCGTCCGGGTTCACTACGGCTGGCCGGCGGTCGGGCTCCCGGCGACCAGCATCCCGGCGCCGGGAGCCCGACCGCCGGCTTACCGACAGCTTGGCGAGCGCAAATGAGCCCCTTGCGGGCTCGCTGCGCTCGCCACGCTACGGGCACGGTGGCGCGCTCCTTTATTACATTTCAAGATGCTGACATACCCAGGATTCGAACCCATTGCCTGTGGCATTGCAGTCAGACAATCTATTAATTGAGCTATCTGCAAATGCATAGAAAGGTAGATAATGTTAAGCTGGAGAATTTTAACTATTTGAAGTTTACATTGCACTTTGTGAAAAAATGATCAGCATTGCGGCTGGGCAGATCTATGTAGTGTGTGGCTGCAAGGGATTGGATGTGTGGCTGTGTAGAGATGTGCCCTGTGTCCCAGGGCACATCAGAGGTGCAGTCCCTGACTGTGGACAGCGCTGGGGCAGCTTGTCTGTCCCCAGCGCTGTGTGTGCAGCAGCGGCGGGTGTCTGGTGCAGGGATCAGACGTTTCCCTGCACCAGACTGTCAGTGGCGACAGGCAGCGGCGCGGCAGCGTTTTAAACTTGGCGCCAATCTGTCCGCCAATGATAAGCGCCGCCTGCGGCATTTGAAATCCTGCGCCATCCACGAGCCAATTGCATCTCGTGGGGCGTCGGTTAATCAGAGGCGAGCGCGGCGAGCCAATCGGCGCTCGCCGCATCATAGGCTCCGCCCCTGGCATCTGACGTCAGATGCCGGGCGGGAGCCGAAGAGAGAAGCCGCGCCGAAGAGCGGGGAAGATCCGGGAGGCGCCAGGAGGAGGAAAACATCGCGGGAAGAGCTCCGGTGGTTACGGAAGAGGTCAGAAGACCCCAGGCTTCAGGAAGAAGATGTCCAGCGGTGGCTGGACGCGGGGAGGCGATGGCGGCGGCGATGGCCAGGACAGGCCAGCGGCAGAAGAGTGAAGAAGAGCTCCGGAGAGGTCACCAGAGGTGGGAAGCGAAAGAGAGCTGACAAAGCTCCCCCCTGGTGCCTCTCCCACCGGGTCAGGTAGGCCCTTCTCAGGTGCCCCCGTTACCCGCTCTCCTCCCTAGACCACCGGGTGATCGGGCATTAGGCCCGTGGGTTCAGTCAGACCCTCCCGGCCTGTGGGCAAATAGTCGGGCCCTCTCGGCCCGTGGCCACATGTAGTTGGGAACTAGGCCCGTAAGGATAGTCAGGCCACCGGCCTGTGGCACTAGTTAGGCGGGCATTAGACCCGAGGGGTAATACCAGGCATTAGGCCTGTGGGAGCATTAGAGGGCATTAGGCCCTAGTTCATTGGTGGCTGCTAGGGACATAAGGAGACCCTGGGCACTAGGTCCAGGTCACCCAACGGGTGACAAGTCAGGTGGGCGCTAGGCCCGTGGGTGATGTCAGGCCACCTGTGTGCAGTTAGGGCGCTAGGCCAATGAATAAGCGCGAGAGTGCGAGTGTGTGAAATTTGGGTGGCTGAGGCTTTGTGCCAGTGATGACCTTACACCTAAGCAGTGAAGGTCGCCACCACCCTTGGGGTATCCCCTTTTTCCGGTGATAGAAGGGTTGATACCCCCCCTTAAGTTAGTTTATTTTCTCCTCAGTTCGTTCGTCCGTCCGCTCCGAGAGGGGATCACCGTGTCCGGGCACGACTGAAGATTTCCAGGTCCGTTGAAGGTGCCAGTACCTGAAGGTGAGAGAGTGCGGCGCCTGGTAAGTGGTGAACCTACACCTGCATGGCAGCAGGCACTACACCGCACCGCCATCCTCTTACAGCTGCACACTACATAGATCTGCTCAATTACAATGCTGATTATTTTTTTTTACGAAGTACCAGTAGCTTCATATAGTGTTCATAGTTTTTATGCAGATCAAATAGCTCAATGAGTAGGGTGTTTGATTAGAATTCAGGCGGTTATAGGTTTGAATCCTGGGTATGGCAGTATATTGAAATATGTTATTTAATAAAGGGTATTGTAACTGAATAACAATAACTGAATAACAGCTCTGTAAAACGCCCAAATAGAACATTGACAGATAACTAGCACACTACCATATTATGAGAATGCAAAAAAGATTCATTTAATAAGTATCAGAAAAAATCCAGCCATTGAGTTTTAGTAATCATAGCAGCATAATACTCATCATTTCAGAGGTACACAAACCGGGTACATGGAGCTGCATCTGGCCATCCCGACGGCCCGTTTCGGATCACTCCTTCATCAAGGGTCAGCCACGCTGACCCTTGATGAAGGACTAATTGGATAGCCCCCGGCGAACCGGTTAGCAGTGGTAAATTACAGCTGCTAATAGGATATCCCCCATAGTGTGCACACAAGAAGCCAATATACCGTAGCTGTGCTGCACAGAGGTGCTTAAAAGTTTCTCATATGTGCCTCTGCCCTTTTCCCCTATTCATTATGTCCCACTGTCCCCTTTATGATGTGTGCCTCGGCATCCTCACCCCATGTGTGCCTCTGCTTCATCTCCTGATGTATGCCTCTGCCCTATCTCCCCATGTGTGCGTCTGTACCCTCACCCTATGTGTGCCTCTGCCCCTTTTCCCCATGTGAGCCTCTGAACCCGAACCCTCTGTGTGCCACTGCCCCATCTCCACAAGTGAGCCTCGGCACCCTCACTCCATGTGTGCCTCGGCACCCTCACCCTCTGTGTCCTCTGCTCCATCTCCCCATGTGTGCCTCTGCCCAATCTCCATATACATGCCCGGAAAGATAGCATAGTGTAAAACTGTAATCCTGTTATAAAAATATTTCACATGAGTCACGTGATACTCAGAGCCCTGTGGAGAGGTGTAGATACACAGATAGCCTCCGATCAGAGCTGGTAGAGGCTAAGACAGTAGAGCGCATTAAACGTGTTTAGGATAGGCATAAGAATATCTTACAAAGAGCTAGGGATCAGACTTGGTTGAGGTTACCAAAAGGTTAAAAAGGGGCAGACTAGATAGGCCAAGTGGTTCTTATTTGCTGTCAAATTCTCTGTTTGTATGATATATGTTCTCATGTCAGTAACAGATGAAATAAAGGGATAATAGGCCAGTACCATTAGAGATAGGGGGGAAAAAACAGAATCTTTATCCTCCAATGCAAAGGGAACAGATACTCTGAGGAACCCTGGGAGGATGGCTCTCACCTGCTGAGGTCCGGGAAGCAGCTGCTGGAGGCTGTCATCCTCTTACCTGATATCTCTAGTAAATGTGGGCCCTGCTACAGTATTTGCAAGCCTGAATCTGAAAAGATTCAGGCTTGATCAGTCTCATTTTATAGCAGTAAACGTTCAGAACACGGAATGTGTTAAACTAAATTAGACCATTTTTGTGAATGCTTAATTGGCTTTCCGAATCGAGCATATGGCATCACTAATACTGTCTGTATTATATGGCTGTCACTAATGCTGTCTGTTTTATATGGTGGTCACTAATGCTATCTGTAGTATTTGGTGATTGCTAATGCTGTCTGTAATATATGGCAGTCACAAATGCTGTCTGTATTATGTTATCACTAATGCTGTCTGTAGTATAAGGCAGTTGCTGATGCTTTATGTAATATGTGTGGTAGCTAATGCTTTATGTATTATATAGTTGTCACTGATGCTGTCTGTATTATATGGCTGTCACTAAAGCTGTCTGTTTTATATGGTGTCACTAATGCTGCCTGTTGTATATGGTGATCACTGATGCTGTCTGTAATATATGGTTGTCACTAATGTATTCTGTAGTGTATGGTAGTCACTGAGGCTGTCTGTAGTGTATGGCTGTCATTGATGCTCTCTTTAGTATATGGCTGTAACTAATGCTGTCTGTTTTATATTGCGTCAGTAATACTGTCTGTAGTATATGGCTTTCACTAATGCTGTCTGTAGTGTATGGCGGTCAAGGTCACTATTGCTGTCTGTAGTACATGGCAGTCACTGATGCTGTCTGTAGTATATTGCGGTCACTATTGCTGGCTGCATTACGTGGTGGTCACTGATGCTGTCTGTAGCAAATGGCACTCACTGATGCTGCTTGTAGTATATAGCAGTTGCTAATGCTGTCTGTAGTATATTGCGGTCATATAGGTAGGGGGTGACTACTATACACTGGAATGGGGAAGGGGTGGATTGGCACCGTGATGAGTCTTTGCCCTAGGTGACAGGCTATCTTGATCCCTGTTCCGAATGAATAAATGGATGTGGATGGCATTACCAGGAAATGTGGGCTCAGCAGTGGTTGCCAGTGTGAATCTTGGGCTTCAGTTGAGCCTTTACTGCTGTGTAACAGGATAAGAGATAAGAGCTTAAGTGCAACTGCTCTGCGGTCCCAATTATGGGAGGAAACCCCAAATACAGGGTTGCACGAGTTTATAATGGGGACTTTTAAATAAAAAGAAGAGTTGCAGAGCAGCAAATGCTATGGCTGGACTTGTAGATTTTTTATTACTAGGTGCTTCATCGCGCCCTCCGGGCGCTCTTCACACCGTCGCAAGGGGCTACGCCCCCTTAACCCTTGCATGCCTTTCTGGGGTTCAATATTTGTGTTATATGGAGTATCACCTGCATTCCTTTGTTAGTGGTTAAATATTGCACAATGAAAGGGTGTGCGATGGTGAAGGAGGCGCAGCCCCTTGCGACGGCGTGAACAGCACCTGCAGGCCACAATGTACAGAATGTAGCGGGTGCGGGGGGTACTGCGGATGGTGTCTGTAGATGCTGCGGATGGAGGGGGGGGCGGAAGTGGGGGTGGGGCCCGGATGGGGAAGGGTTGGGAGGTGCTGCGGGTGGGGGAGGGGCAGAGGAGTGGGGGATGCAGATGGGGGAGGGGTCCGGAGGCACTGCAGGTGGGGGAGGGGCAGGGGTGCCATGGGTGGGGGAGGGGCAGGTGTGGGGATGTTGCAGATGGGTGAAGGGTTCCGGAGGTGCTGTGGGATGGGAAGGGGCGGAAGTGCCACTGGTGGGGTAGGGGTCCGCAGGCGCCATGGGTAGGGGAGGGGCAGGTACGGGTGTTGCGGCGGATGGGGAAGGAGGTCCGGAGGTGCTGCAGGTGGTGGAGGGGCAGGTGCGGGGGTGCCATTGGTGGGGGAGGGGTGGGTGAGGGGGGGACCGCGGATGGAGGAGGGTGTCTGCAGATGCTGCAGGTGGAGGGGGGCAGGTGTGGGGGAGACATATAAGGGGGGTGAATGGTGGAGGGGGCCTGGAGATTGCTGGGGGTGGTGAAGGGGCGGAGGAGTGGGAGCCGCGGGTGGTGTAGGGGGTCTGGAGGCACAGCATGTGGGGGAGGGGTGGAGTGCCGCATGTGGTGGAGGGGAAGGTGCGGAGGTGTGGTGCATTGGGGAGAGGTCTGGAGGTGCTGCGGGTACTGTACCTGCCAAAAAGGTAGTTGGAGGGTATGCAGTAACAGGGCCACGACAGGGGTGACAGGGTCAGAACAGGGTTGACTGGGCCAGGACAGGGGTGACAGGGTCAGAACAGGGGTGACGGGGCCAGGACAGGGGTGACGGGGCCAGGACACAGGCGACGGGGCCAGGATAGAAATGACAGGGACAGGATAGGGGTGACAGTCAGTGTAGGGGCGGCAGGACCAGGACAGGGGTGACAGGGCCAGTATAGGGTTGACAGGGCAAGCACAGGGGTGACAGGGCCAGGATAGGGGTAGCAGGGCCAGCATAAGGGTGACAGGGCCAGGATAAGGGTGAAAGGGCCAGGATAAGGGTGAAAGGGCCAGGATAAGGGTGGCAGGTCAAGGCCAGGGGTGACAGGGACATGACAGAACACAGGGCATGGGAGAGATTGGTATTAGGGACAGAACAGTGGTGACAGACAGATGTGTGTTACCAGAGTCACTGCTGCTGGCTGCTGCTGTTCCACTCCAACCTGTTGGGATCTGCTGCTGGTGGAGACTTGGCATGGCTGACTCTCTTAGGCTGTAGTCCTGCTTCCTCTGCCCGTCCGCATCACTCCCCCCCTCCTCAGTCACACACCGCAGACCTCGCGCAGCTGCCAGGCACTGTGGTAAGGGGAGACTGGGAGTGACTGGTTAGCTCCCAGGAGACGCTGCTGCTGGAGGGAGGAGGGGTCAGAGCCTGCAAGCAGCGCGGACTTCTGCAGCGCTACCCGCCGGCTAAAGTGTGTGAAGGAGCTGGGCGCACCTCACTGCGGGTGGCAGCGCTGCAGCTAGCGGTGGGGTTGCCGGGGCTGGAGATAACAGAGGCAGTACGGAAAGTGCACAGCGGCTGGTGACCCACAAAACTACAGCTAAGAAGCGTGGAGTGTACCAGAAAGTGACGCTCCTCCGCACCAGAGAGACCCTGCTGAGTATGCTGATGTGGGGGTCAAGTATGGCATACCCCCTCACACACCCCCATACCTCCCAAATGTCCCAATTTTCGCGGGACAGTCCCATTTTTTGGGGTCTGTCCCGCTGTCCCACCCGCGGGTCGCAGTGTCCCACGGTGAAGGGGGGGGGGGCAGTTGGAAAGCTCCTGTACTACTACTCGCTGTTCTGCTTAGCAGAGCAGCGGTGAATAGTGGAGACAGAGGGAGAGGGGGCATCAGGGGGTACGGATTAAGGGGGGGGTTCCAGCAGCAGAGCCGGATTAAGGGGGGGGGGGGGCAGGCGGTACGTACCGTTGGCCCCACAGTTTTAGGGGGCCCCCCGGCTGGAGTAGCTCTGTCCCAGCTCAGAAGCTCCCCGCCCTGCCAGCAACAACATTGTGCTACAGTCGGCACACGCTGCTGCGTATTGGCAGGTCTGTGGTGTTGCAGGGAGGCAGCAGTCTCCCTGCTTTCTTCTGCCTGTGCGGGTGTGTAGGGGGGAGCGACCACCTCCTCTGGATTTAGCCCTAGCTGAGGATTCATAATCCCATAAAAAAAAACCAAAAAAAAAAACCCGGAATTTGCATAAGGGGGCGTGGCATCGCGTCCCGCGATTAGGCCACGCCCCCAACCCCACAGCAATGAGATAGGGCTCCCCTTTCTCAAGTACCCTGTGCCCCCCGGACTCATAATCAGCCCCTGGGGGCATGCCAGCAGCTCACAGAGCGCTGGGCATGCCCCCTCACTGACGAAAACGGGGCCCTCCCGTGAAGCCACGCCCCCTTTTCGGTGTGTGTGTGTGTGTGTGTGTGTGTGTGTGTGTGTGTGTGTGTGTGTGTGTGTGTGTGTGTGTGTGTGTGTGTGTTTTCTCGTGGGCTCATTTCCACTAAACATTCTTATGTCAGACGTGGGATGCAGAGAGCTGAAGCAGACCGAAAGTTGCAGGCCATCTTAAGTTGGGAACCCCAGTAGGCACTCCATGGTAAGAGAACCATTTGATGTCTTCATTTAGGATTCACTTTGCTTCCCGGTGACTGACAGATTATACTGCATCAAAACTCTTTTTTTTTTTACGTTTCTATTTGAAATAAGAATAATTCTAGTAGTTATTTTATGTACAAGTTAATTTTATATTCAGAAAGAGGTAAGTCTTATGTCATAAATAAGGGCATCTGTTTTTGTGCTTTATGTCTGTAGGCACTAACAATAATGTACTGCAGATCTGTGTGTATCTAGAAAAAAAACAGAGGGGGTCTTGTCATATTTTAATTAAAACATTTAAGCTTGCAGACCACGTTAAGGGACCCCAATATTCTGCAAGTCCATACACTAGCATTTATGAGTGACTTATTTCTATGATGCCATATATACCAAATTATAGCTCTTGGCCTGTATACTGTATGTGCAGAATTTTATTGGCATTTTTAATTGGTTGCTTCGTCTCGGAGCTATGTGGCAAAACATCTGCCTGCCATTTACAATGTACCACCATTGTGCTCTGGAAATGTGACAGTTAGTGAACTCTCCCTTTGCACCTGCTGGGTTGTCTGGAAACTGTGACAGTTATTTGCAGTCACCTACTAAGCAGGGTTTTTTCAGCTCCTAAGGGGGTGAAAATGGGTAAAATGTTCCACGTAGCAAACCTTTGCCTGGTTGAAACCGGGCACATCAGTTACATTAATTCATTTTATTACTCTATTTTCATATGTATAACAATTTTCCTTTATCCAGTGTACACATCGTTAGGAAAACTAGAACTACATATACATTATTGCTACAGTCTTTCATGCTATTACAAATATATTCGTATTTCCAAACTTTAAAACGATGATTAAAAAAATCCTTAATTTAAAATGATTTTCGGAAATTCTTTGTCACCCAGAAATGTGCCAGCATGATGCAATTCTTTTTTAATAAACTGGAATAAAAGATAATTGAACTTTCTCTGACTGTATAGTGACTTTTATAGTGATATTTTGGCAAAGGACAAACAATACGACGCATAATAAGTGATTTCATCCAGGTTTATGCTGTTTTATTGTGATTCTCGTCAATGGTTGTTCTATACAGATAGCTGCTACATTCTATATCTATAGTTATAGCAATGTAATATGTACAAAATGCAAGAAATGACCATATAAGATATAGTAAAAGAGGGGGACCACTATTACACAACTATTTAATGGCACCCCTTTTCTTCTTTAGTCTTCCAGTATATGTTGCTGAATTCTACAGAACAGATGACTCTTCGTGCTGCAAATAATCTGATGAATGTTCTTCTGCAACTATTAGGCAGCAGAAAAAAAGGAATAACAACAATTTGCAAATCAATTAACTGAGGGCTTAAGGCTATAACTTAAGTTTCATTATATTCAACATAAAAACTTTATGTTCCGATAATAGCTCTGCTTTAATATAAGAGAATGGATAGCTGTGCAATACATATACTTTTACAGGAATGATGTAATATGGAATGTTTGTCCAGGATTTTCATTTAAATGTCTACAAATAGCATTTCCCTGTTTCAGGAGCTCCAGGTCACTCTGACATAGGATCGTATTATAGCATAGTCCGCATGGAGCCTGACGAGCACCTGATGAGACGTGACAGTGACTGGAGCAATGTTTCCCTCCTAGAAAACAGAAGTAAAATAGAAAGCCGTTACTTTGTAATTTCTGTAACATTAATGAAGAGTTAAACATATAAGCACATGTCGCACAGCAGCAACTCTCACACAATGGCCCTCATTCCGAGTTGTTCGCTCGCTAGCTGCTTTTAGCAGCCGTGCAAATGCTAAGCCGCTGCCCTCTGGGAGTGTATTTTAGCTTAGCAGAAGTGCGTACGAAAGGATCGCAGCGCAGCAACAAAAAAAAGATTGTACAGTTTCTGAGCAGCTCCAGACCTACTCCTAGCTTGCGATCACTTCAGACTATTTAGTTCCTGTTTTGATGTCACGAACACGCCCTGCGTTCAGCCAGCCACGCCTCCTTTTCCCCAGGCACGCCTGCGTTTTTTATCTGACAGGCCTGTGTTTTTCCACACACTCCCAAAAAACGATCAGTTACCGCCCAGAAACACCCACTTCATGTCAATCACTCTGCAGCCAGAAGTGCGACTGAAAAGCTTTGCGAGACCTTGTGTGAAACTACTTCGGCTGTTGTGAAAGTACATTGCGCGTGCGCATTGAGCTGCTTCCGCATGCGCAGAAGTGCCGCTTTGTTTACTAAAGGCTGCGCTAAGAGCAAAAACAACTAGCGAACAACTCGGAATGACCACCAATGTTCTGTGGTGGAGGAGGGTGATTTTAGGGGATGCAGCGCTGGACCTAGCAGTTGGGCGTTGTGGTACAGAGCAGCGGGCAGAGAAGGTGGCAGAACGGAGCAGCGGGCTGACACAGAGGAGACCTGGGTGGGTCCCTTTACTGGTACATTTAATAAAAGGAGACACCTAGGCTAGCTGTAATAACATGATAGCATTTAAAAAAGTGTAACAAATTATGATAAACATATTGGAGATTAAAGCATGAAGGAGCTGGGGGCCCGTAATTTAGCCTCAGGGGCCCTCCTGTTACCCATCATTGTGTTCAACAAACATCAAATATTACAGGGTTTCCAGACCTATACCACTAGCGGTAACGCCCGATTCAGTATTGTAGCTGGAAAAAAGCATATGTATAGATTGAGTAGCTGGTGGTGGGATAGATACAGGCAGAAGGGATTATGGGCCTCATTCAGAGATGTATGCAAAGCCAATGGTTTGTTTGCTTACATCTCTGATTATTAGAGAACAGCGCATACACAGGATCTGTACTGCGCACACTTTAGTTCGCTCGCAGTCCCCCCTTAGCCACAGCACGACTGATATGCTGCTGCGTTTGGGGGGTGGAGCTGAGGCGGCGACGGGGACTGTCCTACAAAACGAAATCAGTGTCTGCGTCTTCGGTCGGGCACAGACCTCTTGGCCCCAGCTGAGCAGTTCAGCAAGCTGATGTCATTCCGAGTAAGCTGGTGATCCGATGCTGAGTCTTCGGACACAGCAATCAGATTGCAGAAGTTGGCAGGAGGCGTCTATCTCCTCCAGGCGCTCCTGCTACATTAGCATATTAGTTGTACGGTATTGTACAGCTGCTTCCCTGCGGCTGTGCAACACCGTACAAATAGGAATTAGGCCCTATATACAGTAAAATGAGTAAAATTGATACATTCATTCAATAATATATACACTGCTCAAAAAAATAAAGGGAACATTAAAATAACACATCCTAGATCTGAATGAATGAAATATTCTTATTAAATACTTTGTTCTTTAGATAGTTGAATGTGCTGACAACAAAATCACACACAAATTATCAATGGAAATCAAATGTATTAACCCATGGAGGTCTGGATTTGGAGTCACTCAAAATTAAAGTGGAAAAACACACTACAGTCTGATCCAACTTTGATGTAATGTCCTTAAAACAAGTCAAAATGAGGCTCAGTAGTGTGTGTGGCCTCCACGTGTCTGTATGACCTCCCTACAATGCCTAGGCATGCTCCTGATGAGGTGGCTGATGGTCTCCTGAGGGATCTCCTCCCAGACCTGGACTAAAGCATCCGCCAACTCCTGGACAGTCTGTGGTGCAACGTGGCGTTGGTGGATGGAGCGAGACATGGTGTCCCAGATGTGCTCAATTGGATTCAGGTGTGGGGAACGGGCGGGCCAGTCCATAGCATCAATGCCTTCGTCTTGCAGGAACTGCTGACACACTCCAGCCACATGAGGTCTAGCATGGTCTTGCATTAGGAGGAACCCAGGGCCAACCGCATCAGCATATGGTCTCACAAGGGGTCTGAGGATCTCATCTTGGTACCTAATGGCAGTCAGGCTACCTCTGGCGAGCACATGAAGTGCTGTGCGGCCCCCCAAAGAAATGCCACCCCACACCATTACTGACCCACTGCCAAACCGGTCATGCTGGCTTGGTGTCTCCAGACTCTGTCACGTCTGTCACATGTGCTCAGTGAGAACCTGCTTTCATCTGTGTAGAGCACAGAGCGCCAGTGGTGAATTTGGCAATCTTGGTGTTCTCTGGCAAATGCCAAACGTCCTGCACGGTGTTGGGCTGTAAGCACAACCCCTACCTGTGGACGTCGGGCCCTCATACCACCCTCATGGAGCAGAGCCGGATTAAGACCATGGGGGCCCCGGGCACTTAAGAGAGTGGGGCCCCTAATAGAGAAGTCAGAATATATATATATATATATATATATATATATACACATATATATATTTGCCTCCCCAAGCAGCACACGGCGGACCTCCTGCCCTGCACTCCCGTCCCCTCTGCAGCAGCGGGCGCACAGACAGGACAGATGGGCTGGGCACGCAGGCTGTTTCATTGATACATTATTGGACAGCTGAGCTGTCGCTCAGCTCAGCTGTCCTGTCTGTGCGCAGCTGCTGCAGTGAGGACAGGAGCCGGGGAGCACAGCACCGCAGATCGGAAGAGAGATCCGATCTGCGGTGTGGCAGGGGGCCCTTTTGGAAAGGGGGGCCCGGGGTACGTATCCCCCGCCCCCCCCCCCCCCCCCCCTCCTTAATCCGGCTCTGTCATGGAGTCTGTTTCTGATCGTTTGAGTAGACACATGCATATTTGTGGCTTGCTGGAGGTCATTTTGCAGGGCTCTGGCAGTGCTCCTCCTGTTCCTCCTTGCACAAAGGCGGAGGTAGCGGTCCTGCTGCTGGGCTGTTGCCCTCCTACGGCCTCCTCCACATCTCCTGATGTACTGGCCTGTCTCCTGTTAGCACCTCCATACTCTGGACACTACGCTGACAGACACGGCAAACCTTCTTGCGACAGCTCGCATTGATGTGCCATCCTGGATGAGCTGCACTACCTGAGCCACTTGTGTGGGTTGTAGGGAGGTCATACAGGCACGTGGAGGCCACACACACTACTGAGCCTCATTTTGACTTGTTTTAAGGACATTACATCAAAGTTGCATCAGCCTGTAGTGTGTTTTTCCACTTTCATTTTGAGTGTGACTCCAAATCCAGACCTCCACGGGTTAATAAATTTGATTTCCATTGATAATTTTTGTGTGATTTTGTTGTCAGCACATTCAACTATGTAAAGAACAAAGTATTTAATAAGAATATTTTATTCATTCAGATCTAGGATGTGTTATTTTAGTGTTCCCTTTATTTCTTTGAGCAGTGTATAATGGCTACAAGATGGCAGTCATGCCTACAGTACAAGTAAAGGCTGCAGAAAAGACAGATGTCCTATAAAGAGTACACTTACCAATCCGCAAATCTTTCTAATTAATGGCGAAGTAGGGAGGGTCCCATTGTATATGCTGAGATAGTTACTCTCGCAGTCTCCTGAATCATCAATGCTAAAGTCAGTAATGTGTATTGTAACTGCTCTCCCCAGAGGGGCCACTATTGTCCATTCACACTCTGTGTTGTTGCTGTAGCTGCCGGGATACTCAGGGCTGGTAAATGAACCATGGTCTCCAAACACCGTGCCCCCACATCCTGCAGAAGACACAACAGGTACATGCAACAGAAGCATATTCATGTCAACATGGTCACAGGTGACCTAGTATAACAAACCCCAAATTCAGAGATTTAGTGGCAGAGCCCTATTGGATAGAGCGCAGCCTCTTTTCCTTGTGCCTCATTATCACAAGCATGCAGCACTGTGCAGCTGCCGGGCATTCAAGGGTCATAGAAGATGCATTCCCCAATGTGTGACATTCTCAGTAAAGGCTGTTTTAATGGTTCCTTACCAGATGGAGACGAAGTCCATGTAATGTCATAGCCCTTTTCATTCATTATAATGTCAGATTTGAAAAACAGCCGAAGAATATTATTTTTTGGAAATACTGGATTAGGAATATTATTTCCGCAGTATGTGCCAATCAGTGGAGAATCTGGGGAGCTGCCATTTCTCACCTGGAAATACAAAACACAGTGTCACTACCCAGACCGGTCTTCCATTGTTACCATCATTTAGCTAATATGTAATTTCAGGTTAGAGAAACCCTTCTCCTAATCATCATTGATAAGAACAAGCGTTATGGTAAAACTTACCTTCATTAACTTTTTTCTTTGACGTCCATAGGATCCACAGGGATGACCTTGGGGTATGCTGGTGGAGACCAGGACAGGCACCGAACAGTTAAACTTTTTCAAGCTCCCAAGATGCACTGGACCCTCTCCCCTCATACCTCGCCCAAAGCTCAAGTTCTTCAGTTTTAGTTAACAAGCCCAAAGCAGGAGCTGGAGAGGAGAGAAGGAAGGATGGCACACACAGAAAACACGCTGTCAAAAACAGAGACGGTAACTGGTGACCAAGAAGAGAAACCCATTGAAGCTAGGTGCGTCAGGGTGGGTGCCCTGTGAATCCTATGGAACTCGAAGAAAAAGAGTTAACAAAGGTAAGTTTTAAACCATAACTCTCTTATTTTCTTTTGCAGGGTCCATAGACATCTATAGGGAAGACCTTGGGGATGTTCCAAAGCAGTTGAAATAGGGAGGGAATGCTCTTAAGCTGAAAGAACATTGCGGCCAAAAGATGCATCATGAGAGGCAAACGTATCAAAGGCATAGAACCAGAAGAAACATGTAGGCAGAAGACCACGTGGCTGCCTTGCATAGTTGTTCAGTAGACGCGCCTTGACGGCTGCCCATGAAGGTCCCACAGATCGAGTAGAATGAGCAGAGACTGCAAACAGAACCGGAAAGGTCAGCTTGTGTGAAAGCCTGTGAGATGGACATGCAAAGCCAACGAGCCAGAGATTGTTTGTTAGCTGGCCAGTCACACTTGTGGAATCCATAGAGGACAAAGGGCCTAATTCAGCCTGGACCGCTATTGAGACAGAAATTTCTCAATCCTGCTTCTGCTAAAAATCACATGTGAAGAGCCACCCAGAAAGGTAAAAGACGCCCATCGGTGCAATTGCATAATTGCTTATGCAGTTGTGGAATTGCGATGCATACGCATAAATCAAGAACCATCAACAACTGCGGTTGGCCCAGGGTTACTCAAAATAATGAGAATGCAGTTGCACCGGCGCCATGTTTTTAATTGCAATCCATTGCAACTGACGTCAGATACATGTCCTACGTTTTTCCAACCACACCCCACAAACGGTCACTACCTGTCGATCAAATTGCGAGCGCATTTCACTAAATTTCGATCACAAATCAGCCTTCGTGCATGCGTAATGCATTTTGCAGTGCATGCGCAGTCTGCCGATAATCGCCTGATTTGCAATTTTGTAACTGAAGCTGAATAAGGCCCAAAGAGTTAATTCATTTTCCTGATGGAACTAGTACGGTCCACAAAGATTCGAAAAGCACGGACCGCATCTAAAGAGGCCTCCCCAACGGAAAGACCTAGTGTATGGAAGGCCAAAGCAACAATTTCCTCGTTGAGATGGAAGCTGGATACCACCTTGGGGAGGTAGTCCTGTTTGGTCTGTAGGACTACTCTGACATGATTAAAAATAAAAAACGAAGAGCTGCATAAGACGACTCCAAAGTTGGACACCCTGCATGCCGAGGCGATTTGCCAGAAGAAAAAGAGTCTTCGTGGTTAACCATTTGAGGTCAATATAGTCCAGTGGTTAAAATGGTGTTGCAAAGCACGAAGAACCAACGAAAAATCCCAAGGAGCCACTAGAGGGACAAAGGGAGGTTGAATCTGGAGTACACCCTGAAGGAAGGTACGCACATCTGGCAATTGAGCAATTCTTCTCTGGAACCAGACAGACAGAGGTGAGACTTGTACCTTAAGAGAAGTAAGGCGGAGGCCCACGTCAAGGCCCACCTGGAGAATGTCCAGGAGTCTAGAAATCCAAAACACCAGAGGATCATAGTGTCATGGACATCCTGGCGACTGAGGAAGTCTGATTCTCAGTTGAGGACTCCCGGGATGAAGACTGCAGAGATGGCTTTCTGCACTGGCAAGAATCTGTGTCACTTCTGCCATTGTTAAGGCACTGCGAGTGCCTCCTTGATGACTGAGATAAGCCACTGCTGTGGGGTTGTCTGACCACCTTGGACAGGATAACCTTGAAGAAGGTCCTGTGCCAGAATGAGGGCTCTGTAAACCGCCCGAACTTCCAGGACGTTGATTGGGAGACCCCTTTCTGCCTGGGTCCAACGACCATAAAAGGTGCGATTGCTGGTGACAGACCCCCAAATGCGGAGGCTTGTCCTGGGGTCCCCTGTGTGCCCTGCTAGCAAAGGATGTATAGGTTCCCTGCCAAAAGTTCCTCACCGTGGCTGGAGTTGCGGCTCCAGTGGGGGTGATTGAACAGCAGTGTTGGCATCCAAAGGACTGCCTACCTCTGCCTACCCAAAGTGAAATACACTGAAAGAAAATTACACATAAAAATAAAAGCTTGGCCTGTGTAAAGCAGACCCACTATTAAATGGTGACCAGCTCCTGCTGGCACCAAACAAAAACTGAAGAGCCTGAGCTGTGGGCAGGGTATGAGGGGAGAGAGACCAGTGCATCTTAGGAGCTTCAAAAAGCTTAACCTTTTGGTGCCTGCTCTGGTCTCCACCTGCATACCGAAAAGTCATCCCTGTGGATGCCTATGGACCCTGAAGTAGAAAAAAATTCTTTTTCATCATGGGTGCAGCTATAGTGGGTCAGGGGGTGCCATTACTATGGTGGCTTAGTGGCTTAGAGGTTTAGCCCCCCCCCTCCCCGGGGCCTGACTCAACTGCACCCAGATCACAAAGTTGTCTACTAGGATTCTAGAATTGCCTGCTAAGCCTTGTGTGGCATAATGTGAACTTGGGGCACTGTGTGACATGTGTACTGGCGGCAGTGCAATGTGACATGGGCACCACTATCAGTCAGAAAATGAACTAAGCTACTACTATTGGGCATAAAAGGTAAAACTGCAGTCGAGAGAGGTATCTCTAGAAAGAGGTAGGGGCCAGTGATGGATTTCCCACTAGTCACTTGAGGCACATGCCTAGGGGTGGCACTTGCTGGGTGGTGACACAGCAGGCTGATTGATTGATTGATTTTTTTGTTTGTTTGTTCATTACAACTTATTTTTTAAATTATTTCTCTGACGTCCTAGTGGATGCTGGGACTCCGTAAGGACCATGGGGAATAGCGGCTCCGCAGGAGACAGGGCACAAGAATAAAAGCTTTAGGATCAGGTGGTGTGCACTGGCTCCTCCCCCTATGACCCTCCTCCAAGCCTCAGTTAGATTTTTGTGCCCGAACGAGAAGGGTGCAGGCTAGGTGGCTCTCCTGAGCTGCTTAGAATAAAAGTTTATTTTAGGTTTTTTATTTTCAGTGAGTCCTGCTGGCAACAGGCTCACTGCATCGTGGGACGAACTCACCTGCGTGCAGAGTGGATTGGGCTTCTTAGGCTACTGGACATTAGCTCCAGAGGGACGATCACAGGTTGAGCCTGGATGGGTCCCGGAGCCGCGCCGCCGGCCCCCTTACAGAGCCAGAAGAGCGAAGAGGTCCGGTGAAAACGGCGGCAGAAGACGGTCCTGTCTTCAACTAAGGTAGCGCACAGCACTGCAGCTGTGCGCCATTGCTCTCAGCACACTTCACACTCCGGTCACTGAGGGTGCAGGGCGCTGGGGGGGGAGCGCCCTGAGACGCAATATAACAGATATACCTTAGGTTGGCAAAAAGAAATACATCACATATAGCTCCTGGGCTATATGGATGTATTTAACCCCTGCCATTTTTCCAGAAAAGAGCGGGAGATAAGGACGTCGTGAAGGGGCGGAGCCTATCTCCTCAGCACACAAGCGCCATTTTCCCTCACAGCTTCGCTGGAAGGACGGCTCCCTGACTCTCCCCTGCAGACCTGCTACAGAATCAGGGTAAAAAAGAGAAGGGGGGGCACTATTGGCAGCTAATAATAAAAACAGCAGCTATAAAAGGGAGTAACACTTATATAAGGTTATCCCTGTATATATATATATATATATATATATAGCGCTTGGTGTGTGCTGGCAAACTCTCCCTCTGTCTCTCCAAAGGGCTGGTGGGGTCCTGTCCTCTATCAGAGCATTCCCGGTGTGTGTGCTGTGTGTCGGTACGTGTGTGTCGACATGTATGAGGAGGAAAATGATGTGGAGGCGGAGCAATTGCCTGGGTTAGTGATGTCACCCCCTAGGGAGTCGACACCTGACTGGATGATCGTATTTAAAGAATTACGTGACAATGTCAGCACTTTGCAAAAAACTGTTGACGACATGAGACAGCCGGCAAATCAATTAGTGCCTGTCCAGGCGTCTCAGACACCGTCAGGGGCCCTAAAACGCCCGTTACCTCAGTGGGTCGACACAGACCCAGACACAGATACTGAGTCTAGTGTCGACGGTGAGGAGACAAACGTAATGTCCAGTAGGGCCACACGTTACATGATCACGGCAATGAAGGAGGCATTGAACATTTCTGACACTACAAGTACCACAAAGAAGGGTATTATGTGGGGTGTGAAAAAACTACCAATAGTTTTTCCTGAGTCAGATGAATTAAATGAGGTGTGTGATAAAGCGTGGGTTTCCCCCGACAAAAAACTGCTAATTTCTAATAAATTATTGGCACTATACCCTTTCCCGCCAGAGGTTAGGGCGCGTTGGGAAACACCCCCTAGGGTAGATAAAGCGCTCACACGTTTATCTAAACAAGTAGCGTTACCGTCTCCTGATACGGCCACCCTCAAAGAACCAGCTGATAGAAGGCTGGAAAATATCCTAAAAAGTATATACACACATACTGGTGTTATACTGCGACCAGCTATCGCTTCAGCCTGGATGTGCAGTGCTGGAGTCGCGTGGTCGGATTCCCTGACTGAAAATATTGATACCCTGGACAGGGACAATATATTGTTAACTATAGAGCATTTGAAGGATGCATTACTATATATGCATGATGCACAGAGGGATATTTGCACCCTGGCATCAAGAGTAAGTGCTATGTCCATTTCTGCCAGAAGAGCATTATGGACGCGACAGTGGTCAGGGGATGCGGATTCCAAACGACATATGGAAGTATTGCCGTATAAAGGGGAGGAGTTATTTGGGGCTGGTCTATCGGACCTGGTAGCCACGGCAACGGCTGGAAAGTCCACCTTTTTACCCCAGGTCACCTCACATCAGCAGAAAAAGACACCGTCTTTTCAAACTCAGTCCTTTCGTTCCCATAAGTACAAGCGAGCAAAAGGCCACTCATTTCTGCCCCGGGGCAGAGGAAGAGGAAAAAGACTGCACCATGCAGCCGCTTCCCAGGAGCAGAAGCCCTCCCCTGCTTCTGCCAAGTCTTCAGCATGACGCTGGGGCTTTACAAGCAGACTCAGAGACGGTGGGGGCCCGTCTCAAGAATTTCAACGCGCAGTGGGCTCACTCGCAAGTGGACCCCTGGATTCTACAGGTAGTATCGCAGGGGTACAAACTGGAATTCGAGGCGTTTCCCCCTCGCCGGTTCCTGAAGTCTGCTCTACCAAAGTCTCCCTCCGACAGGGAGGCAGTTTTGGAAGCCATTCACAAGCTGTATTCCCAGCAGGTGATAATCAAGGTACCCCTCCTACAACAAGGAAAGGGGTATTATTCCACGCTGCTTGTGGTACCGAAGCCGGACGGCTCGGTGAGACCAATTTTAAATCTGAAATCCTTGAACACTTACATAAAAAGGTTCAAATTCAAGATGGAGTCACTCAGAGCAGTGATAGCGAACCTGGAAGAAGGGGACTATATGGTGTCTCTGGACATCAAAGATGCTTATCTCCACGTCCCAATCTACCCTTCTCACCAAGGGTACCTCAGGTTTGTAGTACAAAACTGTCATTATCAGTTTCAGACGCTGCCGTTTGGGTTGTCCACGGCACCTCGGGTCTTTACCAAGGTAATGGCCGAAATGATGATTCTTCTTCGAAGAAAAGGCATCTTAATTATCCCTTACTTGGACGATCTCCTGATAAGGGCAAGGTCCAGGGAACAGTTAGAAGTCGGAGTAGCACTATCTCAGGTAGTGTTACGTCAGCACGGGTGGATCCTAAATATTCCAAAATCGCAGCTGATTCCAACGACACGTCTACTGTTCCTAGGAATGATTCTGGAAACAGTCCAGAAGAAGGTGTTTCTCCCGGAGGAGAAGGCCAGGGAGTTATCCGAGCTAGTCAGGAACCTCCTAAAACCAGGCCAGGTGTCAGTGCATCAGTGCACGAGGGTCCTGGGAAAAATGGTGGCTTCTTACGAAGCGATTCCATTCGGAAGATTCCATGCAAGAACGTTTCAGTGGGATCTACTGGACAAATGGTCCGGATCGCATCTTCAGATGCATCAGCGGATAACCCTGTCGCCAAGGACAAGGGTGTCTCTTCTGTGGTGGCTGCAGAGTGCTCATCTACTAGAGGGCCGCAGATTTGGCATTCAGGATTGGATCCTAGTGGCCACGGATGCCAGCCTGAGAGGCTGGGGAGCAGTCACACAGGGAAGAAATTTCCAGGGCTTGTGGTCAAGCATGGAAACATCTCTTCATATAAACATTCTGGAACTAAGGGCCATTTACAATACCCTAAGTCAAGCGAATATTGATCCAATCGGTATTAGTCCAATCGGACAACATCACGTCAGTCGCCCACGTAAACAGACAGGGCGACACGAGAAGCAGGAGGGCAATGGCAGAAGCTGCAAGGATTCTTCGCTGGGCGGAAAATCATGTGATAGTACTGTCAGCAGTGTTCATGATGGCGTCCCGTCTAAACAAAAAACTAGACAGGTATTGCGCCAGGTCAAGGGACCCTCAGGCAATAGCGGTGGACGCTCTGGTAACACCGTGGGTGTACCAGTCAGTGTATGTGTTCCCTCCTCTGCCTCTCATACCAAAAGTACTGAGAATCATAAGAAGGAGAGGAGTAAGAACTATACTCGTGGTTCCGGATTGGCCAAGAAGGACTTGGTACCCGGAACTTCAAGAGATGCTCACGGAAGACCCGTGGCCTCTACCTCTAAGAAAGGACCTGCTCCAGCAGGGGCCTTGTCTGTTCCAATACTTACCGCGGCTGCGTTTGACGGCATGGCGGTTGAACACCGGATCCTGAAGGAAAAAGGCATTCCAGATGAAGTCATCCCTACCCTGATCAAAGCCAGGAAGGATGTAACCGCAAAACATTATCACCGCATTTGGCGAAAATATGTTGCGTGGTGTGAGGCCAAGAAGGCCCCTACAGAGGAATTTCAACTGGGTCGTTTCCTCCATTTCCTGCAAACAGGACTGTCTATGGGCCTAAAATTAGGGTCCATTAAGGTTCAAATTTCGGCCCTGTCGATTTTCTTCCAGAAAGAACTGGCTTCCGTGCCTGAAGTTCAGACATTTGTAAAAGGGGTACTGCATATACAGCCTCCTTTTGTGCCTCCAGTGGCACCTTGGGATCTCAATGTTGTTTTGAGTTTCCTAAAGTCACATTGGTTTGAACCACTCACCACTGTGGACTTAAAATATCTCACATGGAAGGTGTCGATGCTGTTAGCCCTGGCTTCAGCCAAGCGTGTGTCAGAATTGGCGGCTTTATCATATAAAAGCCCTTACTTAATTTTTTATTCTGACAGGGCAGAATTGAGGACTCGTCCTCAATTTCTCCCTAAGGTGGTTTCTGCATTTCACATGAACCAACCTATTGTGGTACCTGCGGCTACTAGGGACTTGGAGGACTCCAAGTTGCTTGACGTTGTCAGGGCCCTGAAAATATATGTTTCCAGGACGGCTGGAGTCAGAAAATCTGACTCGCTGTTTATCCTGTATGCACCCAACAAGCTGGGTGCTCCTGCTTCTAAGCAGACGATTGCTCGTTGGATTTGTAGTACAATTCAGCTTGCACATTCTGTGGCAGGCCTGCCACAGCCAAAATCTGTAAAAGCCCATTCCACAAGGAAAGTGGGCTCATCTTGGGCGGCTGCCCGAGGGGTCTCGGCTTTACAACTTTGCCGAGCAGCTACTTGGTCAGGGGCAAACACGTTTGCTAAATTCTACAAATTTGATACCCTGGCTGAGGAGGATCTGGAGTTCTCTCATTCGGTGCTGCAGAGTCATCCGCACTCTCCCGCCCGTTTGGGAGCTTTGGTATAATCCCCATGGTCCTTACGGAGTCCCAGCATCCACTAGGACGTCAGAGAAAATAAGATTTTACTCACCGATAAATCTATTTCTCGTAGTCCGTAGTGGATGCTGGGCGCCCATCCCAAGTGCGGATTGTCTGCAATACTTGTATATAGTTATTGTTACAAAATTCGGGTTATTATTGTTGTGAGCCATCTTTTCAGAGGCTCCTTTCGTTTATCATACTGTTAACTGGGTTCAGATCACGAGTTGTACGGTGTGATTGGTGTGGCTGGTATGAGTCTTACCCGGGATTCAATATCCTTCCTTATTATGTACGCTCGTCCGGGCACAGTATCCTAACTGAGGCTTGGAGGAGGGTCATAGGGGGAGGAGCCAGTGCACACCACCTGATCCTAAAGCTTTTATTCTTGTGCCCTGTCTCCTGCGGAGCCGCTATTCCCCATGGTCCTTACGGAGTCCCAGCATCCACTACGGACTACGAGAAATAGATTTATCGGTGAGTAAAATCTTATTTTTATGAAACTGATGAGACTGGATCAATAGACAGCAAATTGTGGTCATGGAGGTGTTAGTAGGGTAAAACTGAGTCTGTTTTGGCATTCTGGAGGCATCGGGAATGGTCCTGAAATGAGTTCTGGCTATGCCCCTGTTTCCCATCTACCAACTTGAGCAGGCCCCATGCTTGAAGTTGGGATCTATCACGATCCGGGTATCTGGACGCCATTACTTACCCTTCAGATGCCTCCTAAGGCTGGCTCAGCGTTCCAGGACCGGATTCCATCTGTTATGCTGATGTCCACATTCCTGCCTTCTCTCCTGTCGCTCTGAGACGCGGTCACCGCAACGCCTGTTGCATCCGGAGTGGCGTCTCCCGCGGCCTCCGCCGCTGTTCCTGAGTTTCTACATGCAGAATGTCAGAGTGGTGATTATGTCAGCAGCGGCCTCCGCTGTGCCCGCGTGGTTAAATGTGCACTTATCAGTCTGGCGTCTCCTGTCTCCTGTGGCCGGCGCCGCCATTACTGTTTTAATTCCCACATGGATTACAAACCAAACTTCCCTCCAAGTGTCTGCATGGGCGCAGCCATCTTGGATTCTGTCATCTGTTCATTTCCACCAATCTGCTGTTTGCATTGTTAATCTGCATAATTGCCTAGCCAATCCCTTCCTTGCTGCAGGTATAAATATGCTGTGCCTGAGCAAGGAAGGCGTCAGTGCTTTGGTTGTCAAACCTAGTTCCAGTTTGTCTCTCTCCTGTGGTTGTTTTCCAGGTTCCAGCTCCTATCTCCACACTTCCACTAAAGAGACCCGCACCAGCATTCCACCTGCGGTGTAGCCTGACTCTCCTATCCATTTGGATTCATCTGCTTCCAGCTACAGATCAACCTGCTTTCAGCATCCAGCTTCCAGCAGAGGTCAGCTCTTCTTAAAGTGCCGGTACCCTTTTCTGCAGATTATCATTTATCACCGGCATTATAATTTCACCGCTCTCAAACTCCAAACATCACTTCATATTCCATCGCTCTCAAACTACATTTATTATTTAACTGGTTCCAGCCAGTATCCACTCCGTGCCAACATCAGCCTGGTTCCAGCCAGTACCCACAGCAGCCGTTTTACCTACAGCAGCCCAGCTTTTCCTGGAACACCAGCTGGTACTATCCTGGGCTATCTCCATTGCTACAATCGGGCCTGGTAAGGACTTTCCATCTAGAAGATTATAAGAACTATCTCACACTACCAGAGCCCTGTGGCCCTTGCCACCCTGTAGTACCCAGGAACTGTATTTATCCTCTGCTGATTTTTATGTTTTCTTTTACTGCTGCTGTGTTACGGAGTTTGTCATAAATAAACATCATTGACTTTTACCCAGGTTGTCGTGGTCACGCCTTCGGGCAGTTCTTCTACATGTTACTTACATGTCTAGGGGTCTGATACAACCTCCCAGGTTCCATTACATCTCAACCCATACAACTGAGGCTGCCTCCCGTCAGCTCAGGCCCTCAGTTGTGACAGGATCAGAATACAGAGACAAAGAAAAGACATTGAGGATGTGACCCCAGAAACACTTTTTTCACATTAGAAATGACATTCTAAATGTCTTCGTTTGCCTTCATTGCAGACATTTTTTAAAAAGTACATCTTCCAACAATGGGCACCTAAACAGTGTTTGGACCTCATTACTGGAATGTTAGAGCAGATACACATTTATGATTGCAGTACCTTCCCAACCACACCAACACTATCAGCTCCCATGCTCTATAAGACACTCACCCTGCCTTCAAATGCACCCTCAGAACTCATGTCTTCACCCAGGCCTACAGCCCATCCTTTATAACTCTTCAGCAATATCCAACTCTTTTCTTTCTCTAAGGGGAGGGGGGGGATTCGATTGTTTGAAAAGTCAGTTGGGCGTCTGTTTTTTCCTGTCTATTAGATAGGAAAGAACAGACACCCAACTGACTTTTCAAACAATTAAATATCCCCCTAAGTGTCCACCTATTATCCCTGTAGAATGTAAGCTTTTGCGAGCAGGGTGTTGTCCTCTTTGTAATTATGTAAACTGCGGATTATAAATACAAGGTGAGTATCCCTTATCCAAAATATCAATTTTTTTGTGTCCCCTACCGAGATAATGACATATATATATATATATATATATATATATATAATATTTGTGAAGCTATGGACTGGTCTTTAACTCTTCTACTTGATCGCCAATGTACCAAGTGATTTGCTGCATATACTATTCACTATGTAAGGCGCTATGGAACCCTTGGGCGCAATATAAATAAAAAGACAGCAACCACCACCCCCTAACATCTCAGCCATCTGTTCTCTGAGCAGTGGCTCATACAATCTTATTGATGGTTGTTCTTATAGGGAAAATTCTACATTACTGCATTGAGTATTAGAAATGGGATTATAGACTATAATTAATGAGTCAATTAGTGTGACCAATTTAAACAAGAAATCCACACTCCAGGCCCCACCAAACTAAGATGATTAATGCACCCCCACTTATTACACTTTTCAAGCAAGTCCCCCAACTCAGTCCACGGTATGTGTGTGTAATCTACTGGACAGCCACTATTGAGGTGTCTGCCCTCTGCCAGTGTTGATCCCTGGAGACCAGCTGAGAAGAAGACTATCATTATATGTATTATATGTCATGATCCTGACTGTATTTCTCATATTCTGTGGCTTACCTCAGCATGTCCTGTAACCTGCATTTTCTTCAGCTCAGCATGAAGACTGCAAATCTGTGTTGCTTACTCTTGATTAGCCACCTGAGTAGGAATTCCTCTGAGTAATCAGTGATCAGCTGTGTGCAGCATTTGATTCTTCATTGTGTTCAGATCTCTGAGGTTTAGGCCTAAAAGTCAGCATCCTCTGTTCATTTTTAGCAGTTCAGTCTTCAGTGTTTTTTTCCGGCCTGCTAGGCCACACTCCACATCAGAGCCTAACCTGGAGTACTGATGTGACAGGGTCTGATCACCCGACAATAAGCTATCCAATCCTGTGCCAGCCTGAGACTCCATAAATCATCTGACTCTATTCACCAATCACCAAGAACGAAGAGATATAAGTAGAGAGACCTGTGTTTCAGAAGCTGCCAGTTCCTTGAGTCACACAGCTCAGTGTGAGCTTAGTAGCTGAGCTCCCTAAGAGGTAACACTAATTACCTTAGATCCTGTAAACCTCTGCTCTTTTGCTACCCAGTCCGGATTACAGTTGTGTTACCAGTTATATCCAGAACCAGGCCAGATTACAGTTGCGTTACCAGTTATACCGGTACTCAGCCCGGTTCACAGTGCGTTACTAGTTATACCGGTACCCAGCCCGGTTCACAGTGCGCTACCAGTTATACCGGTACCCAGCCTGGTTCACAGTGCATTACCAGTTATAACTGTACCCAGCCTGGTTCACAGTGCATTACCAGTTATAACTGTACCCAGCCAGGATCACAGTGCATTACCAACTATTCCGGTACCCTGCCTGGTTCACAGTGCGTTACCAGTTATACCGGTACCCAGCCTGGTTCACAGTGCGTTACCAGTTATACCGCTACCCAGCCCGGTTCACAGAGCGCTTCAGTCATATCCAGTAACCAGCCCGCTTCACTCATATCTGGTAACCAGCCTGGTCCAGTCATATCCGGTAACCAGCCCGGTTTAGTCATATCCGGTAATCCGCTCGTTTGAGCAGTGTATCACCAACCGAACCCCGTTCATCATTGATCCAGTTCATTTCCACCAATACATTCACCATCCTGCAATTAACACCAAGTCCCTGGAGATGTAGTGGTCAGGATACGCTTCCTCTGCCGAGGCCCGGGTTCGACTCCCGGCCAGCAATTGCTCCTTACTTCTTCATCTCACTGATTCCCACAGACCAGCCAAATATACACATAGTCCTCCAGTTACCCGTACGGAGTTCACATATACGCCGGGTTCACAAAAACTAACAGTCATGACATTATACACTGTAATGCCACTAGCTTCCTAATAGAATAGAACTATGCTTAGTCTTCACCTATAGCAGCCCCGATTCCCAATAGACTTCTATGTGCTCACAAGTACTCACTATGCTGCAGGTTGAGATGTATTAAAGATCGCATAAAAAAATGTGATCTTATCCGGCGATCATTGTGGACTCTCCGTCAAGCTCCTCACCTATACGTATCAACGAACAAATTGTCGGGGCAGCTCCTCTGATATTATGCTGTGCCAGCGAAGTATTTACCTCCGGATTTCCGACAGGCAGTTGTAACGTGCATGTGTGGCCATTGGGCTGTGCATGCACAAGTGGAGACTATCGGAGAGGGATATGGTGCCAATACTCTAATAAACCGAGCGATGACCAATCTCAACAGCGGATCTGTCCAGCCTCATTGTGCTGATCAGTAATGCCTAGCGTCCAAGTATTAGTTAAGCCCAGGAATGTGGAGTCAACCAGTACAAACAATTTAATAGCCTGCGGACCAGAAAGCCCCATGTGCCTGCCCCTATTTCCATCCCAGCCTCTATCCATAATCCTTACATCCTCCCAGCAATTACACATTCACAACTGTGGCCCGGTTACACCAGGAAACCTATAATACCTATTACAACAAAGCCATTAAAGTAAGCTCAGAAACCTTTGATTTGAAAATAACATTTAGACTTTTTGATTTTGTGAAGGAATCGCATTTCGATATAAATAAAGGCGTGGTCATCAGTGACCGGTAATAATGATCATATAATATAACATAAGATCTTACCTCCAGGAAGTCCTGACATGTTGCTATCATTGATTCTAGATGGAATGAATTGAAGAAAAGTGCTATTGAGCTGTTCTCCGGAGCTCGAAGGATTATGGTACATTCTGTATTATATGGATATTTCCCGGGCCAGCCTGGACTTTGCAAGTAACCAAATGACTGGTTATATTCCCGGCTGCAATCTACAGCAGAGGAAAAGAAAACCTGTAATTCCGCCAACATTGTCTGAATAGTGATAATTGTGATGGGGCGATGAGATCTTATTGGGATCATGTTATACATTTTAATGCACACGTTAATTATCTTCAGGAGCTATTTACTGTATTTAATAGCATATATATATATATATATATATATATTTATTGCATCTAGGAACATTTACAAACTGTCCCAAATGAAGCCACTGATGAATATGTAGTCAGGAGCATGTGAAAGTATTCAGGCACACGAGGAATGAACCTCCATGAAGAGGAAGGTGTAGAAGGTGCGGAGTCGATGGATAGAAAAAATTATATCGGAGAAAGGGAAATTTATCAGTGCTAACATATGGATTATGGTATCATTATTATTATTATTAATAATATTATTAGTTATTATCATCCCTAATGTAAAAAATACCAACATATTAGGTAGTGCTGTGTATATTAGGGGGATTGTGATATAAATAATTAACAAATAATGACGTGGAACAGAAAATAAAGATTGTCCTGTCTATATGTGCTTGCAGTCTAAGAGGTTGAGGAACAATTGATAGTGAATGGGAACAGCTAATGTTGCCTTGTCAAGCGCCTTACTAATAGAGGTGGTGCATTAGGGAGAGGTCACCACAACAGAGCCATACTGCAACATTTGCTATAGGGCTCACTATCCTTGCTTAGTCACTTAGCCAGAAGACCCATGGTATCTTTATCCATCCAGGTTAATTTTACTAATTGTAATGTCATTGTCTGGCCCAATGTCTACAGACTCCACCCATCAACTAATGTGGAGTCAGCAATCTGCATCCAGTCACTAAATAATGTGGAATCAATCATTGTATTTCCATCTGTGTAATGAGGGGTTGGTATCAAAATACTTAATAGTATAATAGCCACAATCCCCATGCTCAGAATGTTGATGGACCGCGTGAGTATTTTTAAACCTACCCCTAACCCGCCCCTCCCACAGCCTAACCCTAACCATCCTCTCCCGCAGCCTAATCCTAACCACCGCCCCCCACCCCCACCCCCCCCTTTCCCCACAGCCTAACAGCGTGAGCATTTGGATTCTGGTGTCGGGACCCCGACCCCCGGGATCCTGACTACATCCCATAATGAGACCTGGACCCCGCTCAATAAATATAAAAACAATACAAAAAATGGTACTGTGAGTTGAAATCAGAGTCACTTGGAAACAATACTAGCTAGGTTTGGGTTGGCTACACAAGGCGCAATGTTGGAAGTGGTACAGTGTGAGTCTATGATTTAATCACTTCATGAAGCAAACAAGGCAGAGTAATGTTTTATAAATCATGGTCATGGTAATTCAAAGCTTTGTTTACTAGGAAACACCAAGGAGGTTCAGCAGGGTATATAGAAGAATGTCTGGAATTAAGCTTACTTTTGATTTGATACGTAAAGCTGAGCCCATTGCCAATCATGTATTCTTGGGACCTAAAAGTTACGACAGCTGTGCGTCCATAAGAGTAAAACTCTGGTATTTTAAAGTGTTCAGCACTACAAAATCTATGGACCTGCCCAAAGTCACCCTATGGACAAACAGAAAGAGTTTAATAAGTAAATAAGCAGCATACAGTGTGGTAATAATGTCAGCATTAATTATTTACCATTAAATGCATTTCCTGCTACCATGGGTTTGAGTGGAGGGTGCAGGAACTGGGAGGAACTCATGTCTCTGGGGGCTGAAGATCCTATGCTCATCAACTCTTCCTCCGTTTCAAATGACAAAGCCCCAAATGATAAGTGCAGTGAAGGAAAGCAAAAAACACAAATACAGCAGAAAACAAACTCAACAATGAGAGCAATGGTGAGAACCCAGCATCCAAAAGAGTTAACAGAAGCAAAAAAACATATTTTCTCCATCAACCAATCTGGGGAACATTCCAATGCTGCCCTTACAGGAGGTCAGGCTCAGGCTTGGCTGAAAGCAAAACTTTGTGCCCATAGCTAGCATCCTGGGACATGAAAACAATAACATTTAGATGTAGTAAATGTGGACAGAGGACCAAGCGGCTGGCTGTCCTATAGAACCGCACGGTTGTGGCCCTATGCCGTGCCACCCAAGAGGTTTAATGAGCTGAAATTCTGTCTGCTACTGGAACCTGGATAAACCTGCTGAATGGTGAACCTGATCCATTTGGCTATAGTCTGTTTAGATGCTGGCCATTCAGTCTTCTTATCACTTGCAGTCCAATCAAGGAAAATGTTTAGTGCTTGAACCACATTCAGAAGATTAAATGTTCCCTGTTCAGTTGAAGATTCAGTCTATGCCATAGAAGGAATGACTGTTTCTTCATTAAGGTGAAACACAATAACCCCTTACATTAAAACCATAACCTACTATTATTATTAAAGACTAGAAAATGGACTGAAGGACAGAGCCTCCAGTTCTGAAGTGCATTAAGTCGATGCAATAACAAGAGAGGAAGGCACTGTCCAAGTCATACTTTTTAAATCAATTATCTCGAGAGCTACAAATGGCAAAATCTGCAGAGCTGGGAGAACGAGGTTACTGTAAGATCCCATGGTGCATTAGGAGGAACAGTTGGATGAGCAAAGTACAAGCTGACACTTGTACTTAGGGAAGTTAGACAAGCCGCATTCTAAAGTGGTGAAAAGGAAAATAAAGCAGGTAGTACTTCTTGAACCTTCCACAGAGCATTCAGCATTAACATGAGCGCTAGTAAATTAGTTGAAAGCAATGTCTCAACACCTGTCCTAGGTCCTTGTATGCGTAGATGAAGGGTCACTGCTTCCTATCCTGGATGATTTGCATCCGTCATTACAATGGTCCAATTGAATATGGAAAATGATGAATGAGCTTTTGCAGTTCTGTTCTTTTTTTCCGGGGGGTTTCAATACTGTCATCAGGATATGCCTATGTACAGCCCCTGCAACAACGTAGATTGCTTTTAAAATGTCCTTGCACTTTTGGTACATTGCATCTTTCTGAGAAGCAGCACCGGTTATCGGAAGAATGGTTGTCTTAGACAGTCGTGTCACCAAGATATCTATCCAAGGAGGTTGTCTCCTATTAGCTATCTCCTTTGTTGGTAAAGAATAAACTACCTGAGAATTACACAATATTTGAAAGTTCTTCTTTGGCTTCAGGCGCAGCCATAGTTCTCCCGCTAGTTCAGATACCTGAGCTGTGGAAGGCAAGGAAATATTTTTATTACAGTAGTTTGCTTTTTTCTAAACCTGTCCTCTTCCAATTATTAGAGGATCCACATTGATTATGTCCAAAGCTCTACAAACAGTGAAAATTACCGTATATCATCTACAATATGCCCTGATCTCCAAAAGCTTAGTCTTCAAACATGGAATTCGCTGGGGCAAAGCCACTGCAAGGTTCTATCTCTTCCTGAGAAAATAAATAATAATCAGACCATCCTGCAAAGTGAACTGAGCCACTTGTTGCCCTTGTGCAACTTTGAGACAGCTGTCACCCCCCTTCCCCCCAAGAGTCTCCAACAGAGAAGACACTCTGTATCCCCAGTGTACGACTCCTAGACCGTTCCTCCCAAGATAGAAGCTGGGTCGTCTCCACTGAATGGATGGTAGTAGCTGGTGCTGGATGAGCCACAAAAGGGGTATTCAGAAGTACTACTCAGCACAGCCTCAACTGCTCGGTCAGTAATGAGGTGTATTGGTGGACTTTATCTCACAGGAGCCCACTGAAGAAGTAGACTATAAGTGGAGTCTGTGGCCCTTGATCCTACAAAAATGTTCCTTGCCCTAATGACTTCCTTGCCCTAATGACTTCAGTGCCATGACAGAGGGGCACCACTGGGCTCTAGAGATTTATGCAGAGCATGGTTAAGGTATTAAGACACCTCCACTGGTTCTCCCCTAAGAGACCAGGTTGAATGGTATGATCCACTGGCTCCATTCCATCGGGTTACAGCAGCCAAATTGAACTTGTCTGGTGCTTTAAAAGTGCAATGTGTAACTGGGCTAGTAAAGTGGGTTCTTCAACATGTATTTCCTCTCTCTGCAGCAATTCAGTAGTCCGGCGTAGAAGCATATTTGCCAGTTCCACACTACACACTACTGCTGAGGAGAGTTAATAGTTAAAAAAAAAGCAAAAAAAAAGCAGAGGACTAAAAACATACTTGCCGACACTGGCACGTCATCCTCCGTAAGAGGAGGTGGCAGGCGGCAATGACGCGATTTTCCATTTTCCATACCCAGGACACTCTCCCCCAAAGCCCAGCATAGTGGGCAAGTACAGGTAGGTAAAAATAAAATAAATAAATAAAAGATATAAGCTCTATCAGAGCTGCCAACAACAGCCCAAATGAACACCTGCCAACGCTTCTGTCACTGAACTGAAACTGAGGAAGGGTTGGTGAGGGAAGGAGATTCAGAGTTGCCTTTGACTGTAAGTGCTCACAGCTCCTGTCTTAGCTCAACCACCATGGTAGCAGTGTCTTCCAGACTGAATAATGGAGTAACATTTTATTCTTTTTCAATACGTGTTTCAATCTCTGAAGAATACAGCTCTGTATATGACGGGTCACTGAGCCAATGCTTTACACAGTGGGTTTTTACATCATGACACATTTAGTGGACAGAAAACAGCCGCTCATAGGGGTCTATTCAATTCTCCGACAGTTGAATAGCGCCAGGAATTAGCTTCCGTCGCTATTCAATTCAGCTCAAGTAAAGTCGGCGAATGCCCGTTCTCCCGGACTTAACAGGCTGATTTGTCGGGAGAACGGGCATTCTCCGACTTAACTCCCCGCCGCGATGCTGATTCCCGACAGAATCAGCCTTGCCGCAGCACTTTTGTCGAATTTCCTCTTGCATCCCCCGGGGGTGAGAGAAGAATTCCCAACAATTGAGTGTCACTTGGCGCTGTATTGAATAGCACCGGGCGCTAACTCCCGGCGCTATTCAACTGTCAGAGAATTGAATCGACCCCATAGACTGTCATTCTCTTCCTTGTTAGGATAGGATTGAGACCTCCACCA
Source organism: Pseudophryne corroboree (assembly GCF_028390025.1). Taxonomy (NCBI): domain Eukaryota; kingdom Metazoa; phylum Chordata; class Amphibia; order Anura; family Myobatrachidae; genus Pseudophryne; species Pseudophryne corroboree. The sequence goes on from NC_086448.1 coordinate 101,936,808, forward strand.
ATAAAGAGGTGATATATTTTTAAATAATTACAAATTGTACCCATTTTATTGATAATATAAATGTATTACATTATTAATGTCATATTATTAATGTCATATTTTCATCATGGACACTTTAAATAAAGGAAGCAATGATGTTATTAGTAATTTATATTTGGAGAGGATGGATACAGTTTTGAAACACAATGGAGCCAACTTCACGCACTTATCGCAAAAAGTAAAAACCTAACATCAACTTACGTCAAACACATTTATGTAGGGGAGGTCGGAACAGAATAGGACCAGCCCTCAATTCACCAAGTGCTACCTGCTGCTTTCTTAGCTCAACATCTTACATGGTCCATGAATTCATGCAAGCCCAACAAATGTGTGACTTTTGGGGGTTATGAAGCAAAACACTGCCTATGATCATACCTGGACCATATACTTTGAGGAGAATTAAAGCCTAATCTTGCCGGTGGCATCATCTCTCCAGTGATATATTTTTAAAGATAACTTCAACCTGACAGCTCTTTAACTATTTCATATTAGTCTCATCCACACAACAGCTAAGATTTGTCATGAATATTTTTAATTATTCGGAAAAGGTTAGCTGCAGATGTAAAGTGACCTTACCACGGGCAAGTCTTTCAGCTCCAGGTAATTCTCAGCGCAGTCTCCACCAGCCTGGAGGTGAAAGGTCTGAATACTCAACTTGACGTTCTCATTTTCCGGAGAATCAATAACCCATATGCATGTTGTAAATGGTGGGTAGGAATTAGGGAAATTCGGGGATGTTGTAGTTGTCAAAGTGGCTGTTGCATTATAGGTTCCACCGCATAACACTGTTATAAAAAGACACAGGATCAAAAGTCTGTTTCTACCATTACATTATCATTAAAATAGGTATACAGAGATGGTTTGTGCAAGGTAAAAACAATATGTATATTTATCACACATATCAACATTGTATAAAAATAGTGAACTGTAAAAAATACACATACATTCAGGTTGTGGGTTGAACAAGTATGCACACATTTTCTAACAAAGGGCCCATCTTAACTCATTGGCACAGTGGGCAGGTGCAGAGGGATCCACAATTCTAGAGGCCTTTGAGCAAGGCAGCATTCTCCGTTTAGCTCCCAGCCTGCAGCCAGACAGTAAATTGCTATCAGCATTCTGATTGGTGGATGGCTGGAGTTATCCACAAATCAGAGTGCTGAGAGCCATTCACTGTATGGTAGCATGTGGAGAGACGGCACAGGACTGCAGGAGGGACATATTATAATTGTATTTAACTGGTTTCCGTGAATGGTTGGGTAGGAGCCCCAGTGCATTGCTTTGCTCAGGGCCTACAATGCTGTTAACATGGCTCTGTCTAAAAGCCAGTGTCATCACTGAGGCAACACCTAACATTCTTGGAATACAGTTTTCTAGTGGAATACATTATTCTTGGAATACAGTTTTCTAGTGGAATACATTATTCTTGGAATACAGTTTTCTTTGAATACAGTTTTCTTGGAATACAGTTTTCCAGTGAATTCATAGGCTGCATTCTAATGCGGCAATAAGGAATACCAATTATTAGGGTCTAGAACCATATAATTAATAAATAGGCCCCATAATATAGAGTGACAACATGCCCTATATAGTATAGCCATGACAAAGCTTGTTCATGTTTCTTATATTGTTAGGAGCATAGATAATGGTTTTGGTTCAAAGATCCTGCAAAGCACTTTATAATCCTAAATCCTACAGACACCCTAAGGTTACCCTAGATTTCCTTACACCACCAGTTACTGTAATTAGCAGTATTTGATACCTAGCTGCCTATTCTCCCAGAATATGGTGGTAACCCCCCAAACTAATAGACGATCAGCAAATCCTCCCCGGAGCGTGCTTACTTGCCCACAAATTGGGCAGGGACATGCATTATGGCTTGAATGGCATCAGTGAATTATGAACGGAGAGACGGGATTTGACGTTGTAATGTGTCTCGCCCTATTCACAATCACATGGTGCCACTAATGGCATGAACAAGCCATGCCCCCACTTGTCATTTTTTAAATCATCCCATGGAATATGCTGGATGCGGGTTGGGATTGAAATGCCGGCGGATGAGATGCCGACAGTCAGAATACCGACATAGGAAGGTAAGTATACTTACCTTCCCCCCTGGCCCTCTAACCCTCCCTTGTAGCAGCCTAAACCTAACCCCCCTCCCCGCAGCCTAAACCCAACCCTCCCTGGGGGGTGCCTAAACCTAACCCCCTCATCCCACCCCCCGCAGCTTATCCCTAACCTTCCCTGAAGGGTGCCTAAACCTAACCCCAACCCCGCGCAGCTTATCCCTAACCTTCCCTGAAGGGTGCCTAAACCTAAAACCCCGTGGCTTACTTCTGCAGCGGCCCGGTGGATGCTTGTTCAGAATCTCGGAAGTTGGGATTCCGTCGCTTGCCTTGTGGCCCTACTTGGGATGCCGGTGTCGGTATTCTGACTGACCGGATCCCCTGGAAGCAGCGTATGAAAAGTATGTATGCATGACTATACACGATAACCATAGGAACATGATATAAATACAAACACAGAAAAGAAAATACCCCACTCACTTTGCCCTGGGAAGCAGCATTATCTAGCTGCACCTTTGACCTTAGATCCTTGTTGGTAGTGTAATACTCACAGTCAGTAGTAACATACGTAGCATTGAAACCTGATCGCTGTACTGTTGAATCGCTGATAAACCAAACTGTCAGAGTGTTGCTTGTAGAGACAAAATTTGCAGGCAAGTTGCTGCCACAATACGTGCCTTGTAAGCTACTATTTGTATTGCTACCGTCAAAAATCTGAAATGCAAAATTGATTTATTATACATATTTTTCAGACGTAAAATAAAATATAATACTGCTCAATTCAACATTTGTTATAAAGTAACTCATAAGTAACATTCAGATTCTGTATTACTAATATGTTTTATCATCTTTTATTCAACCTTTTATTAGCCAACTTAATAGCAAATCTCATTATTTGGAGGTCCGAACAGCCATACAATCATGAACGTAGCTATAGTGGGTGCAAGGGGGTGCATTGCTATTGCTATAGGGCCCAGAATCTTAGGGGGCCCGGACCCAGCTCATACAGCTGTCTATCAAGTTCTCAAAATCCCTTGCTAAGAAATTGGATCTGACCCATTGCCCATCCCTGAAAAGGGGGACTCTTTCACTCCCTCTCAGCAAAGGCCCACACTGGTATGATCCATCTCCCACACTCACAGACACAGTTGAGGTAATCCGTAAATCTGGCACTGTTGGAGAGTAGGCATCTCCTTGTTCACAGCCTTTGTAAAGCTGGGAAGTGGGAATTGAGCTCTGAGATTAGGACTGTCCTATTAAGAAGATCTTCAATCAAACTGCAATGCCCTGCATAAGGAAATATCCGCCCATGTAGGAGCTGTCACTGTGCGGTATGTGAACTAGGGCACTTCTATGGGGTACTGTTACTGTATGGTGCATAAAATTACACAATTATGGGGCATAAACTGAACCACTATGGGGAGAGGTGTCTCTCTAGAAGCACTGGAGAGGGGCCCCTTCAACATGTTGCTATGAGGCCCACAAAGTTCTGGCTATTCCTCTGCATATAGTGTTCCAGACCAGATTTTATTTGTGGATAGACCACATAGACTGGGAACTTCTAGAACTATAGTACTATCTTATACAGATTACACTAGGGCAGAGGTTCCCAAACTGTGTGCCTTGGCTCCTTGGGGTTCCTCGGAACACTTGCAGGGGTGCCCTGGGTTGGTGGTCCAGGACCAATTCAAATTATACATGGTCAGTATAATAGGCAAAACCAGTGCTGGTGGCTGCCAGTCATAAAATATGTGGACAAAGAGAAGCAAATCTTGTCCCTCACCACACAACTGACCCTAAGGATGACATAGAAAGAAACGCGATCTACTTAATGTAATATTTCTTTCTAAATTTCTCAATAAGAAATTTTTGGCCTAGGGGTGCAGTGAAAAAAATTCTGATATTCTAGGGCGCCGTGATTCAAAAAAGTTTGGAAACCACTGCACTAGGAGCATTTTGGAGCCATGGGGATTTGGGCAATGAGATGGTGGTGAATTGGATAGAAACACAAACTTCTCTGGACCAATGGCATCCTAGCAGGTGCCTGATCAGCCATGATCAAATGATTTTTCACGTGACAGCCCTGGCCTCCTGTGCGCACAGAGGCAGAACTCTGGGAGGCAACGGAGTCAGCTGCCGCCGGGCTCCTGCTTCGAAGGGGGGCACCTCTCCTCCTGTTCCGTGTGTTCAGCGACATTAATCCATTAAGTTAATTGACAGCAGCCGGTATCTCTTCCCGACTTCCCCACTAGTCACTGCACCTTACAAATCACACCCTCTTTATTATAGATATACTGGAAGCAGACACCTTACTGATGAAGCTATTTGCCCCTATAGAGGAAACATGAGAATTCTAACTATATGAAGTTATTTCTCTGACAATTACACGTAACTTCATATAGTTAGAAATAATTCTCATACTTCCTATGCAAGAGCAGATATCTCCACCAGTAAGGTGCATGCTACCAGTGTAAAAGATTGTGGGTTCTAATCCTGGATATGACACTTGCAAATTAATTGTCAGAGAAATAATCAGCACTGTGAGTGACTGAGCAGATCTATGTAGTGTGTGGCTACACCCCTACATAGATCTGCCTAGTTGCAACAGGTTTTGCAGTAGATTCATATAGTTAGAATGGGAGATGAGCGGGTTCGGTTTTACTCGGCTTTCAAAGCGACATCTTATTTGCTCACGGATGATATATAGGGGGGACCAATTTTTTTCTTGCCCTTCGGGCAACTGGGACAAACTTACGCCACTGTGTGCGCACCGCGAGTATGATTTATTCATGAGATGGCGGGACGGATCATGGCCTGACCAATTTAACATGTATTGCCATCACATGGTGATGTGTTGCTATAGTTACACCTGTGAGCAGAAGTGTAGCGTATTAACTTTCTATTCAACAATAATCATTCTGAGTACATGTTGTAAAACAATATAGCATATGGCAGGTTAATCTGCGGAGATTTCATCCACGTCACATGGAAAACAAAATGTTTATCTCACGGAACAAAGTTATATACATATCCTGAGCATATTGGGTCTGAGCCAGCTACAAAGCGGGTGCAAGTGCGAAAGTCCATAGCAGACAGGTTTACTACCTTATGCTATGTGTGGGCGCTTTATGTGGTGCACGCGGAGGCCGCATTTGACGATTTTAGCGCAGTCTGCAGAAAAATAAGATTTTAAACCTACCTGTAAATCTTTTTCTCCTAGTCCGTAGAGGATGCTGGGGACTTCGTAAGGACCATGGGGAATAGACGGGCTCCGCAGGAGACATGGGCCCTCATTCCGAGTTGTTCGCTCGGCAATTTTCTTCGCATCGCAGCGATTTTCCGCTAATTGCGCATGCGCAATGTTCGCACTGCGACTGCGCCAAGTAAATTTGCTATGCAGTTAGGTATTTTACTCACGGCATTACGAGGTTTTTTCTTCGTTCTGGTGATCGTAATGTGATTGACAGGAAGTGGGTGTTTCTGGGCAGAAACTGGCCGTTTTATGGGTGTGTGTGAAAAAACGCTGCCGTTTCTGGGAAAAACGCGGGAGTGTCTGAAGAAACGGGGGAGTGTCTGGGCGAACGCTGGGAGTGTTTGTGACGTCAAACCAGGAACGAAACTGACTGAACTGATCGCAGTTGCCGAGTAAGTCTGGAGCTACTCAGAAACTGCTAAGAAGTGTCTATTCGCAATTCTGCTAATCTTCCGTTCGCAATTTTACTATGCTAAGATTCACTCCCAGTAGGAGGCGGCTTAGCGTGTGCAAAGCTGCTAAAAGCAGCTTGCGAGCGAACAACTCGGAATGACCACCCTGGGCACTAAAAAGAACTTTAGATATGGGTGTGCACTGGCTCCTCCCTCTATGCCCCTCCTCAGGACCTCAATTAGAGAAACTGTGCCCAGAGGAGACGGACAGTACGAGGAAAGGATTTTAGTTAATCTAAGGGCAATATTCATACTAGCCCACACCATCCACACCGTATAACATGGAATATACTAACCAGTTAACAGCATGAAACAAAACAGCATCAGCTCTAGACTGATCAAAACTGTAACATAACCCTTATGTAAGCAAAAACTATATACAAGTCTTGCAGAATTTAGTCCGCACTGGGACGGGCGCCCAGCATCTTCTACGGACTAGGAGAAAAAGATTTACCGGTAGGTTTAAAATCTTATTTTCTCTTACGTCCTAGAGGATGCTGGGGACTCCGTAAGGACCATGGGGATTATACCAAAGCTCCAAAACGGGCGGGAGAGTGCGTATGACTCTGCAGCACCGATTGAGCAAACATGAGGTCCTCATCAGCCAGGGTATCAAACTTGTAGAACTTTGCAAAGGTGTTTGAACCCGACCAAGTCGCCGCTCGGCAAAGCTGTAACGCCGAGACACCTCAGGCAGCCGCCCAAGAAGAGCCCACCTTCCTAGTGGAATGGGCCTTTACCGAATTTGGTAACGGCAATCCAGCCGTAGAATGAGCCTGCTGAATCGTGTTACAGATCCAGCGAGCAATAGTTTGCTTAGAAGCAGGAGCGCCAACCTTGTTGGCTGCATACAGGACAAACAGTGCCTCTATTTTCCTAACCCGAGCCGTTCTGGCCACATAAATTTTCAATGGCCTGACCACATCAAGGGACTCGGAATCCTCCAAGTCCCGCGTAGCCACAGGCACCACAATAGGTTGGTTCATATGAAAAGATGAAATCACCTTAGGCAAAAATTGAGGACGAGTCCGCAACTCCGCTCTATCCACGTGGAAAATCAGATAGGGGCTTTTGTGAGATAAAGCCGCCAACTCAGACACTCGCCTTGCCGATGCCAAGGCCAACAACATGACCACTTTCCAAGTGAGGTACTTTAATTCCACCGTTTGAAGAGGCTGAAACCAGTGAGACTTAAGGAACCTTAACACCACGTTAAGGTCCCATGGTGCCACTGGAGGCACAAAAGGAGGCTGGATATGCAGCACTCCCTTCACAAAAGTCTGGACTTCTGGGAGAGAAGCCAATTCCTTCTAAAAGAAAATGGATAGGGCCGATATCTGAACCTTAATGGAGCCTAATTTTAGGCCCAAATTCACTCCAGTCTGTAGGAAGTGAAGGAAACGGCCCAGATGGAATTCTTCCGGAGGAGCATTCCTGGACTCACACCAAGATACATACTTCCTCCATATACGGTGATAATGTTTCGCTGTCACGTCCTTCCTAGCCTTTATCAGAGTAGGAATGACCTCATCCAGAATGCCCTTTTCCGCTAGGATCCGGCGTTCAACCGCCATGCCGTCAAACGCAGCCGCGATAAGTCCTGGAACAGACAGTGCCCTTGTTGCAACAGGTCTTCTCTGAGAGGAAGTGAGCATTTCCTGCAGATCCGGATACCAGGCCCTTCGAGGCCAATCTGGAACAATGAGTATTGTCTGCACTCTTTTTCGTCTTATGATTCTCAATATTTTTGAGATGAGAGGAAGAGGAGGGAACACATAGACCGACTGGAACACCCACGGTGTCACCAGGGCGTCCACTGCTACCGCCTGAGGGTCCCTTGACCTGGCGCAATACCTCGGAAGCTTCTTGTTGAGGCGCGACGCCATCATGTCTATTTGAGGCAGTCCCCACTGACTTGCAATCTCTGCGAAGACATCCTGATGAAGTCCCCACTCTCCTGGATGTAGATCATGTCTGCTGAGGAAATCCGCTTCCCAGTTGTCCACTCCCGGAATGAAGACTACTGTCAAAGCGCTTACATGATTTTCCGCCCAGCGAAGAATCCTGGTGGCTTCTGCCACCCTGCTCTTTGTTCCGCCCTGACGGTTTACATGAGCCACTGCGGTGATGTTGTCTGACTGAATCAGAACCGGTACGTCGCGAAGCAAATTCTCAGCTTGACGAAGGCCGTTGTATATGGCCCTTAATTCCAGTACATTGATGTGTAGACAAGCCTCCTGGCTTGACCATAGACCCTGGAAGTTTCTTCCCTGTGTGACTGCTCCCCATCCTCGGAGGCTCGCGTTCGTGGTTACCAGAACCCAGTCCTGAATGCCGAACATACAACCCTGTAGAAGGTGAGCACTCTGCAGCCACCACAGGAGAGATACCCTGGCCCTGGGGCACAGACTGATCATCTGATGAATCTGTAGTTGTGACCCGGACCACTTGTCCAGAAGGTCCCACTGAAAAGTCCTCGCATGGAACCTGCCGAATGGAATGGCCTCGTAAGACGCCACCATCTTTCCCAGAACTCGAGTGCAGTGATGCACCGACACCCTTTTTGGCTTCAAGAGGTCCCTGACCAAGTTCATGAGTTCTTGGGCCTTTTCCATCGGGAGAAAAACCCTTTTCTGATCTGTATCCAGAATCATGCCTAAGAAAGGCAAACGGGTCATTGGAACCAACTGTGACTTCGGGAGATTGAGAATCCAGCCGTGCTGCTGCAACACCCTCAGGGAGAGTGATACGCTGTTCAGCAACTGCTCTCTTGATCTCGCTTTTATTAGGAGATCGTCCAAGTACGGGATAATTGTGACCCCCTGCTTGCGCAGGAGCACCATCATTTCCGCCATTACCTTGGTGAAAATTTTCGGGGCAGTGGAAAGCCCAAACGGCAACATCTGAAATTGGTAATGACAATCCTGTACAGCAAATCTCAGGAACGCCTGATGAGGCGGATATATGGGGACATGAAGGTATGCATCCTTTATGTCCAGGGACACCATATAATCCCCCCCTTCCAGGCTGGCGATGACCGCTCTGTGCGATTCCATCTTGAACTTAAACCTTTTTAAGTATAGGTTTAAGGATTTTAAATTCAGAATGGGTCTGACCGAACCATCCGGTTTCGGGACTACAAACAGGGTTGAGTAATACCCCATCCCCTGCTGAAGCAGGGGAACTTTGACCACCACTTGTTGAAGACACAATTTTTGAATTGCATTTAAAACTACCTCCCTCTCTGGGGCCAATTTGAAAAACCGGCGAGGAGGCACCTCTTCGAATTCCAGTTTGTAACCCTGGGAAACAATGTCTATTGCCCAGGGATCCACCTGTGAGTGAACCCAGACGTGGCTGAAAAGTCGAAGACGTGCCCCCACTGGGGCGGACTCCCTCAGCGGAGCCCCAGCGTCATGCGGCGGATTTTGTAGAAGCCGGGGAGGACTTCTGCTCCTGAGAACTAGCTGTAGTTGGCAGCTTTTCCCCCCTGCCCTTACCTCTGGCAAGAAAGGAAGATCCCCGTACTCTCTTGGATTTATGCGACCGAAAGGACTGCATCTGATAATGTGGCGTTTTCAAAGGCTGTGAGGAAACATAAGGCAAAAAAGTTGATTTACCAGCAGTAGCTATGGAAACCAGGTCCGTGAGACCTTCCCCAAACAATTCCTCACCCTTGTAAGGCAAAACCTCCATATGCCTCTTCGAGTTGGCATCACCCGTCCACTGTCGGGTCCATAGGGCTCGCCTAGCAGAAATCGCCATAGCGTTGGCTCTGGAACCCAGTAGGCCAAGGTCTCTCTGAGCATCTCTCATATATAGGACAGCATCCTTAATGTGACCCAGGGTCAATAAAATGGTTTCCTTATCCAGCGTATCAATATCAGCAGATAAGGTATCTGTCCACGCTGCTACAGCGCTACAAACCCAAGCCGACGCTATCGCCGGTCTGAGTAATGTACCAGTATGTGTGTAAATTGACTTCAAGGTCGTCTCCTGCCTGCGATCCGCAGGATCCTTGAGGGATGCGGTATCTTGAGATGGCAGCGCTACCTTTTTGGATAAGCGTGTCAACGCTTTGTCCACCCTTGGGGAGGATTCCCACCATTTCCTGTCCTTAGCCGAGAAAGGATACGCCATAAGAATCCTTTTGGGAATCTGCAGTTTCTTGTCTGGAGTTTCCCAAGCCCTTTCAAACAACTCATTTAGCTCATGTGAAGGGGGAAAAGTAACCTCAGGCTTCTTTTCTTTAAACATGTGGACCCTCGTGTCAGGTACAGAGGAGTCATCTGTTATATGCAACACATCCTTTATTGCAATAATCATATAATGAATACTTTTAGCCAACCTTGGCTGCAACTTCGCATCATCATAGTCGACACTGGAGTCAGAATCCGTGTCGGTATCAGTGTCTAATACTTGGGATAGTGGGCGCTTTTGAGACCCAGAAGGTCCCTGCGACATAATGAAAGGCAGGGCTTGACTCCCTGTACATTCCCTGGACTCTACTTTGTCCAACCTTTTGTGTAATAAATTCACATTTGCATTTAAAACATTCCACATATCCAACTAGTCAGGTGTCGGCGTTGCCGACGGAGACACCACACTCATTTGCTCCACCTCCTCCCTAGAAGAGCCTTCCGCTTCAGACATGCCGACACACGCGTACCGACACCCCACACACTCAGGGAAATCTCTAATCTGGAGACAGTTCCCTCACAAGGCCCTTTGGAGAGACAGAGAGAGAGTATGCCAGCACACACCCAGCGCCAATGACCTTGGAAAAAATTCCCAGATAGATATAGTGCTTTATATATATATATATATATATATATATATATATTTACTGCGCCAATTATGTGCCCCCCCCCCCCTTCTATAAAACCCTCTGTCACCGTGTTCAGCAGGGGAGAGTCCGGGGAGCCAGCTTCTCAGCGTGTGCTGTGGAGAAAATGGCGCTGGTTAGTGCTGAGGGATCAAGCTCCGCCCCCCCCAGCGGCGGGCTTCGGTCCCGCTCGATTCCTTCAAAAACTGGTGGGGGATACCTATATACAGACCCAGAGCCTATATATATATAACTTTTGGCCAGTCCTAGAGGTGGAAATTGCTGCCCAGGGCGCCCCCCCCTGCGCCCTGCACCCATCAGTGCCTGCTGTGTCCTGTGTGGGAGCAATGGCGCGCAGCGTTATCGCTGCGCGTTACCTCTGTGAAGATCTGAAGTCTTCTGCCGCCTCTGAAGTCTTCTTTCTTCTTATACTCACCCGGCTTCTATCTTCCGGCTCTGTGAGGAGGACGGCGGCGCGGCTCCGGGACTAACTGCGAGGGGAGACCTGCGTTCCGACTCCCTCTGGAGCTAATGGTGTCCAGTAGCCTAAGAAGCAGAGCCTAGCATTTAAGTAGGTCTGCTTCTCTCTCCTCAGTCCCACGATGCAGGGAGCCTGTTGCCAGCAGGGCTCCCTGAAAATAAAAAACCTAACAAATATACTTTCTGTCAGGAAGGTCAGGAGAGCTCCCTGTAGTGCACCCAGTCTCCTCTGGGCACAGTATCAAAATGAGGTCTGGAGGAGGGGCATAGAGGGAGGAGCCAGTGCACACCCATATCTAAAGTTCTTTTAGTTCCCATGTCTCCTGCGGAGCCCGTCTATTCCCCATGGTCCTTACGGAGTCCCCAGCATCCTCTAGGACGTAAGAGAAATGGAGAGATGCACTTTTGAACTTGTGTCTGAATCAGAATCGGGCCCATTGTCTGTTCCTTTGTTCCCGGGACAGTTATCTAATAGTCACTCTCCCGGGATTTACTGTGGAAACATCATACAGGTAGAATAGACCATTCTGTGTTCTTACTTTGACAAAATCATATCTGCATGTTCCCCAGGACTCTGCTTCCAATATGAACGCAGTGAACGTCAGGTTTATCAGTTTATTTATAGGGGCAACAATGTTCCAAACACAATCCAGGTTCTGGTCATACTTCCCATCCTGATTTGAATCTGGGGAGCCGATATAGCCAGTTGCGTTAGTCAGGTAACCACCACAGCCTTGTAAGGGTCCTAGAATAAAACAGAGGCCAGAAATGAGTTTTATACAGTCCTTATAGAGACAAGTTAAATGTAGAGAGCATATACAATTCTGAATATATTTGGAGCAGTGGTTTGATTTGATTTGCTCTACAGTGGATGTGGACTATCACATGTTTTGCAGATGGATTTTGGACTTAATGTTTCTGCACTGAAATCCTCAAGAATTTCTGTTACGATCTCCTTATATTACCGCAACCACACCCAGTGCTGCAAATATGGTGGTACGGCGTACCTGTAAGAAAATCCCAGCAGGTACGCCGTACCGCCACCTTGCAGACACCGGGTGTTGGAGAGTGGAGAGCGCAGCATGCGCCTCTCCTCTCCTGTCTGCCCGAGTCCCCTGAGACCAGCGGCGGCGGCGTGCACTGAGCCGGTTCGTGAGCCAATCAGAGCTTGCGGACCAGCAGCTAATCAGGAGCCGCTGCTGCTGGACCGCAAGCCCTGATTGGCTCGGGGACCGGCGCCAGTTTTAATATACAGGCCGGACTGAGGGCAGGAAGAGTGCGTGCTGCGCTCTCCTCTTCCCAGCAGCAGGTCAGCAGCAGCAACAATATATCTGGCACTGTGGGGGCATATGTGTATCTGGCACTGTTGGGGCATATGTGTATCTGGCATTGTGGGGGCATATCTGGCACTGTGGGGGCATGTGTATCTGGCATTGTGGGGGCATGTTTGGTACTGTGGGCATGTGTATCTGGCACTGTGGGGGCATATATGGCACTACTGGAGGCATTTGTGTAACTAACACCGTGGGGAATTTGTGCATCTGGCACCGTGGAGCATTTGTGTATCTGGTACTGTAGGAGCATATCTGGCACTGTGGGGGCGTATGTGCATCTGGCACTGTGGGGACATATCTGGCACTGTGGGAGCATATCTGGCACTGTAGGGGCATGTGTCTCTGGCACTGTGGGGGCATGTGTATCTGGCACTGTGGGGGCATATCTGGCAATGGAGGCATATCTGGCACTGTGGGGGCATATCTGGCACTGTGGGGGCATATCTGGCACTGTGGCGGCATGTGTTTCTGGCACTGTGGGGGCATGTCTGGCACTGTGGGCATGTGTATCTGGCACTGTGGGGGCAAATCTGGCACTGTGGGGGCATGTATATCTGGCACTGTGGGGGCATATGTATATCTGGCATTGTGGGGACATATCTGGCACTCTGGGGGCAAATGTGTATCTGGCACTGTGGGGGCAAATGTGTATCTGGCACTGTGGGGGCATATGTTTATTTGACACTCTGGGGCAATGTGTATCTGGCACTGTGGGGGCATATACGGCACTACTGGGGGCATTTGTGTATCTAACACCGTGGGGCATTTGTGCATCTGGCACCATGGAGCATTTGTGTATCTGGCACTGTAGGAGCATATCTGGCACTGTGGGGGCATATGTGTATCTGGCACTGTGGGGGCATATCTGGCACTGTAGGGGCATGTGTGTCTGGCACTGGGGGGCATGTCTGGCACTGTGGGGGCATATCTGGCACTGTGGGGGCATGTGTATCTGGCACTGTGGGGGCATATCTGGCACTGTGGTGGCATATCTGGCACTGTGGGGGCATATGTGTATCTGGCACTGTGGGGGCATATCTGGCACTGTGGGGGCAAGTGTATCTGGCACTTGGGGCATATCTGGTACTGTGGGGACATATCTGGCACTGTGGGGGCATATGTGTATCTGCACCTTGGGGGCATGTGTATCTGGCACTGTGGGGGAATATGTGTATCTGGTGCAGTGGGGGCATATGTGTATCTGACACTCTGGGGCAATGTGTATCTGGCATTCTGGGGGCATATATGGCACTACTGGGGGTCATTTGTGTATCTAGCACCGTGGGGCATTTGTGCATCTGGCACCGTGGGGCATTTGTGCATCTGGCACTGTAGGAGCATATCTACCACGGTGGGGGTGTATCTGGCACTGTTGGGGCATATATATATCTGGCACTATTGGTGTTATAAGTGTATATGCCCCTCCCCCATATGTGTAACACGCCCCCATTTTCATTGGCCATGCCCCATGTGGCTTTGGCCACACCCATTTTTCGGTGCGCTCACATAGTACCTATAAGACATTTTTTCTACTTGTACCACTGACCACACCGCACAGCAGAATGGATTGACAAGACTGTGGTCCCAACTCTATTTGTAGACTATACATTAAGATATACAGTGCATGAAAATCCTAAATCCAAGAATTGATCACATCTTCCGAATGGTCAGATCCGCCATAAACTTCAATTCAGATGAATTCACAATGATACTGTACATCCTTAATGTTGGTAGATAATCATTGCATAAGGTGCAGGTGATTATTCTTCTATGGCAGCAGCGATGTAAATAAAATGATGTAAATTCTGGAGCTGATTGGTCACACGTCGGCCAATCAGCACTGGTACTTCATGAAATCATATGCAGTGTTAATAGAACAAGATTTAGGAGCGAGAGGCAATGAAACGCGTGGGTGAAAAAAAAATGGGTCTCAGATGTGGGTGGGGGAAAGAAAATGGGGTAGCACAGTGCGTTAAGAATGATGGGGCTCTGGGCAGTGCCTGGGGAGTGGGACAACAAAGTGAGGGTGTTTAGGTAAAACATTATTCTGTATCAATCTCTATATACAAGCTGTATGGAAAATAGTTTTGTGGTTAAAGATGTGAATTTTAGTAGCTATTAGCACTGTAATTATACAAGATCAGTAGTTGTGAAACAAATGTGCCTCCAAATCTTTAAAAACATGTTAGTGGGGGTTCACAATGAAAAAGTTTAGGAACCCCAAAATGATAGTGATGCAGCTGAACATATTATTACATGTATACTGTGTTTACATGAAAACCATTGTACTTCTGAATCAGATCTTTAGTCTGGGAATTCATTGTTACCTATGTATCCAATACTGTAGGTACAAATATTTAAAAGGATATAAGGGCATTTTCCTAGGAATGTCAGTATTCAGTGTTTACATAAGGCAGATAAAGGGGACAATTCAGTAAGGTTAGCAAATTCTGCTAATCAGCAGAATTTGCTAACCATTAGCACGCATGCTGACCGGCGCCTCCCCCCCTGCTTCAAGCAGAAATTGCGAACAGCACGCAATTTCTGCTTGTTACCAGAAATTAAGGATGACTCCTGCCGGCGCAGCTTAGCTGCAGCCGCAGGAGTCCCGGCGCCATTTTTGCTGTCGCAGCGGTTGCGTGTGACGGCACACAGCCGCTGCGGCCGCACCCCCGACACGCCCCCGTTCGTGCATACCAGCCCACCATTTGGGGTGGCCCGCCCTCGCAACGCTCCGTTTCCACCCAGAAAAAGGAGCGTTGCCGCCCCCCTCCCGCTCCACGACAGCCTCTGCCTGATTGACAGGCAGAGGCGATCGTATTTTCTGCGCCCCCCTGCAGAAAATGCGGGCGCATGCGCAGTAGGGCCTGCTGCGCATGCGCCCACGGCCCCTCAGCAAAAATTCCGTACGAATCACTACTTGCAATTCACACTGAATTTGCCCCAAAATCCTGTATTTAGAATATGTATAATGAATTATTTAGTACAAACACAAATTATGGGCCTAATTCAGGCCTGATCGCTGGGCTGCTAATTTTGCTGTCTTGTGTTTAGATAGTCGTTACCCAAGAGGAGTGTAAATTCGCCCAAGCAAGTGTGCGATCGCATATGTACGCTGTGCTACAAATGTCCCTTAGTCAGCGGACAGCTGCAAATCCGTTCGCACCTCACTCGCCATTGAATGATTTTTCCACTATGTGCAGTCTGTGCGCAGCCCAGGACTTACTCCTACAGTGCGATGAGAACAGGATGATCGGGTCTGGAGCTGACGTCACACACCCTTCCTGAAAATGCTTGTGAACGCCTGCGTTTTCCCTGACACTCCCACAAAACAGTCAGTTACCACCCACAAACGGCCTCTACATGTCAATCAGTATGCGAATGGCTGTGCGATTGAAATTTTCTCACCAGCCTGTCCCTGTACAGAGATGCCTGTTGTTGCTTGGTGACACGCGTGCGCATTGCGGTGCATAAGCATGCGCAGTAAATAAATAATAGCCAGCTGTGAGGAAAAGCACAGCAGTGATAAGTTCTGAATCAGGCCCCATGTTTGTGTAATAGCACCGGCTGAAAGACACCTATCGTCATTTACACATCATGGACAAAACTCTGCTCTCTTTAGGTGCTCACAGAGGTCTGATCTCTGCTGTCTGTGTGGAGTTATTTTTGTTGGCGAACACGGGGGTGGGGATAGAACTTTTTGTTAGGATAGATCTTGTGATATAACTGATGATTTAATGAAGACGGAAGGGCTTATGTCATACTGTAGATTGTGAGATGCGGCACAGACATGATTCCGGAGAGTCTGCTTGCAATCATTTTGCACCTGTGTCTGCATCTCCCAGGCTAACACCTAAGCCCCAGCATGTACAGCTCTAAAATTGTACTGCAAATGTCATCAATGTAATGTAAACACTTTTCACACATTTTATCATGTTGTGTATAGTAATAAATACAACAAGTTGTAAATAAATAAATAATAATAAGCAAATTTATATCATTCCTGAAGAGGGCACTGTTGTACAGCATTTTAACTATAGCAACGCAGAATAACGGTTCCAGCACACAAACAGTAGTATTATTTTAAGTTCAAAAATTCTAGTTTGCAATATACCACAACCCTCATCCTTCAGCTGGTTTCTGAACTACAACTTCTATAAGATTCATGCAGCAATAAGTGATCTATAAATAAAGGGTTGGTATCGGGTAACTGGCGGTTGGGAGACCGCCGATCAGCATCCTGACACAGGGATTCTGAATGTTAGATGGCCAGGGAAGGGGGTGAGTGCACCGGAACCCCTTGTGGGCCTAGTGAGTTAGTGAATGTTCGGGATGCCAGCGCCGGTATTGTCTCCTGACCGCCGGGAACATAACCACATCCCAAATAAAATACTTAAAATTTTAAATTAAGTAAATTTTTATAGATTTTTTTTTTTTTTTTAAAGAAAAGAAAAACAATTAAGACATTACTGGTGGGATGTAATGGAGTCCGAGATCGTAAGAGGTGTGGGATGCCAGACAATCTTGAAAGTTATTTTAAAGGGACAATCACTTACAAGGCATGGTTTTGCCTTGTAAGTGATTGCCCTTTTAAAAAAACGTCCTAGATCTGCTGGAATCCCGCACCTCTTGTGATCTTGGACTGCATTACATCCCACCGTACATCTCCATAGTCGCTGATACAATGCAAACAGTGTGTCAGAGAACGGCAAGCATAGGGACAGCGAACAAACGTGTCTGCCAAAGCCACAAACCATAAACATGAATTGAGGCAATACAAGAAGATTGGAGGACATAAACCATATTTGTGAAAATAAAAGAGAAGTAAAAAAACAAAAAAACAAAAAACACTTCTGCATGGGGCATCAAAATGTATCCGGACTCTAGGTCGACACCCATTGGTTGACAGTGAATAGGTCGACACTAGAAATAGGTCAATGTGACCATAAGATCGACATGGGCAAGGTCGACATGCAAAAATGTCAACATGAGTTTTTGACGTTGTTTTTCTTTTTTTTAACTTTGTCGTACTTTACGATCCACATGGACTACAATTGGGAACGGTAACCTGTGCTGAGTGCAACGGTAGTGGAGCGAGGCACCTTGCCCGAAGCATGGTGAGCGAATCGAGCCATGCGAGGGGACACGGTGCACTAATTGGGGTTCCCGGTCACTTTACGAAGATAACAACACCAAAAAAACATGAAAAACTCATGTCAACCTTTTTTCATAGCGACCTTGTTCATGTCGACCTAATGGTCGTGTCGACCTATTTCTAGTGTCGACCTAGCCACTGTTGACCACTAGGTGTCGACCTAGACACTGTCTCATCCCTTCTTACTAAAGCACCAACATATTACACTGCTCTGATGGGATCATGAAAAAACACAACATACAATGATATGAAACAGATGATAAGGATGGCCATGGCCAAACAAGCATATAATCTAAGAGAGGGGCACATCTGGACGATAATGGCACGATATATAGTTTCCGGCTGAATCAGAAAGACACATCGTGCTTATTGGGCGGTGTGTATGCCCAATTGCACGTCCCCGCGGGTCGCATGCGATATCTTCTGGTCAGCCATGTTGCACAGTCAACCGGAAGATACTGCATACGACCCGTTGCAGTGTAACGAAGGACGGAATGAGATTCGTTCCATCTTTAATTACATTGGGCTAGTGTGTACTGGCAATCTGGCATAGTGCGGGGTGAAAAGAATTCGTCATGACCATTGGTCTGATTGCCGGTTGTATAAGTGTGTACAGTGGCGTAAGTTCGTCCAGAGGCAGGATAAATATTGGTGCCCCCCCCTCCCCATATATAGATAAATATATGTGTGTATATAAATATATAAAGTATATATTTAATTGTCATTTATTTTAAATCACACATTTCTTAGCAGTCAAACCCAGGATTTGAACCCATGACCTGTTACACAGAAGGCAGACATCTTACTAATCAAGCTATTTGTTCCTGCGTAGCAAAGCTGCAAATTCTAATTATATGAATCTACTGAGAATTGTCAATTTGAAAACATTGCAACTAGACAGATCTATGTAGTGTGCAGCAACACAGGCCCTCATTCCGAGTTGATCGGTCGCAAGGCGAATTTAGCAGAGTTACACACGCTAAGCCTACGCCTACTGGGAGTGTATCTTAGCTTCTTAAAATTGCGACCGATGTATTCGCAATATTGCGATTACAAACTACTTTGCAGTTTCTGAGTAACTTCAACCTTACTCTGCCTGTGCGATCAGTTCAGTGCTTGTCGTTCCTGGTTTGACGTCACAAACACACCCAGCGTTCGCTCAGACACTCCCCCGTTTCTCCAGCCACTCCTGCGTTTTTTCCGGAAACGGTAGCGTTTTCATCCACACGCCCATAAAACGCCGTGTTTCCGCCCAGTAACACCCATTTCCTGTCAATCACATTACGATCGCCGGAGCGATGAAAAAGCCGTGAGTAAAAATACTATCTTCATTGTTAAATTACTTGGCGCAGTCGCAGTGCGAATATTGCGCATGCGTACTAAGCGGATTTTCATTGCGATGCGATGAAAAATACCGACCGATCAACTCGGAATGAGGGCCACAATACATAGATCTGCTCATTCACTCACAATGCTGATTACTTCTCTGATAACTATTGTACAAGTGTCATACTCAGGTTTAGAACCAGCGATCTATTACACTGGAAGCAGGCACCTTACTGATGGAGCTATTTGCTCCTGTATAGGAAGCATGAGAATTTTAACTATATGAAGTTACGTGTTATTGTCAGAGAAGTAACTTCATATAGTTAGAATTCTCATGTTTCCGAATAGCTCTATCAATAAGGTGTCTGCTTCCAGTGCAATAGGTTGTGGGTTCTGATCCTGGTTATGATACTTTTAAAATCGGCATCTATAGGGTGGTCGGGAGACCGACAGTCACATGACCTCCACCGACATCCCGCCCCCCTCACTATCCCGATGGTCGACATGCCGACCAACAGGGACTATTTAGACTCATGGGTGTCCACGACACCCATAGAGTGGGAATAGAACCTGTGGCGACCGCAGGTCGCCATTGAGCCCGCAGCGTAGCGAGCGCAGCGAGGCCGCAAGGGGCTTGCTGCACTCGCCCCTCCCCGCCGGGATCCCGGCGTCAGTATGCTGACCGGCGGTCTCCTGACAGCCAGTCAGACATACTACACCCATCTATAATACAGAGGGTTTATTATAGATGGGTGTAGTATGTTACATGTAAGGTGCAGAGACTAGTGGGCGAGGGGAGTCGACCACGGAAGAAATAGCGGTGGCTGTCAATTAACTTAATTGAATGGTGTCGCTGAACACGAAACCGGAGGAGAGGTGCCCCCTGCAGTGCAGCAGCCCAGCGGCAGCCGACTCCGCTGCCTCTGAGTGTGTACCTACCCTAAGAGGTGTGAGGAACACTTCAAAGGTATACATGCGTGTTTATACAAACACTGTGCTAGTTCCTGACTCTGGGCAGATCAAGCAAATGGCCACTGTAATAGTTTCTGGCTCTGGGTATTTGGTAGATATGGGCACTGTTCTAGTTCCTTGCTCCGGATAGGCATTTACTAACATTGTGCTAGTTCCTGGCTCTGAGTAGATCATGGGTACAACCAATGTGCTAGTTCCTGGCTTGGTAAATGTTGGATGCGACCATTGTGCTAGTTCCTAGCTCTGGGTAATTAGTGTATACAGGCAATGTGTTAGTTCCTGGCTGTTGGTAATTAGGATACGCCTGCACTGTGTTATTTGCTGTCTCTGGGTAATCTATATACATAAAAGGCAAATTCCACTGAGTCATCACAAAATCTCCTGAACCATAAGGACTAGGAACATGACATTTGGGCAGTAGCTTGCTTTTGTGACGTAGGCACACACTAAGAAGAGATTTTCTAAAATTCCACCCACAAAGGGATTAAAAGGGGTGAGAAGATTATTGGGAATTCCCCCCTCACAGTGGAGAGTAAAGACAGCCCACCCAGCTGGGGCTATAAAGAATGCATGGAGCTGGCGATACCAAGTCATGGGGGAGACGGGGGACACAATGCTCTGTTCCTGGACTTCCTTGCCAGTGGCAATAATGGACTGCTCTGCAACTGCCACTGGCAAGGTAGTTCAGCCTTATAAGTTCAGGAGATTTTATGATGAGTCAGTGGTATTTGCCTTTTAAATACTTAACCAACCTATTTCCAGTCAGGAGAGGATAGTGTCTCAATTATCAGAGGTTAACCTGTTACTTGAACTTAACATTGCCGAACCTCTCAGAGAGCAATAGGAGGAAAGGAGAGATAGATATTTTGACTCTTAAATGCATTCAAGGAAAGCTTCATAGTCACCAACTGCTTATCTGCTGTGTAAAGGGCACCGACAGCTCTCCCAGTTACCTTAAGTGTTGTACGAAAATCTTTACCTTTTTACCTGAAAGGAGGAGCCCCAAGGAGAGTGAGAAGCTAAGTAAGGAGACCTAGAGCCCTTTCGAATAGAGTCAGCCTATCCCTGCAAACCTTTCATTTTTAACTTACAGCGGGCGGATCTTGGCCTGCCGTCCCAGCATTTACAACACTGAGCAGGGCGGAATGGGGCAGAGAAGGAAGCGGATTATCACCTCAGCACCAGTCTTTTGACAGCATCAATCCGGCGAAGGCGCACCCGGAGGTGTGGCCTGACAAAGATTGGTAGTGGTGGGCGGAGCATGTCCTGTTGTAAGTCTTATTGCTGATCTTCTGTTAACTTTAGGTCATACTTGCCTATCCTCCTGGAAAGGCCGGGAGGCTCCCGAAAATCGTGTGGCCCTCCTGGCCCCGGGAAAGTTGGGCAAGTGTCCCGCTTTGTTGGCAACCCCCGCACTCCCCCTCAGCCGCTCACAGCAGAGAACAAGTGGGCGGTCAAAGGGGGATATGATGATGCAATGTTTTCTCGGCACTGTCTAGCGGGGGCGGGGGCCACGATGACGGGACTATGGTGCCACGTCCCCGGACCGCTCACCTTCCCCGTTGGCCACGCCCCTGGATCGCCCACATTGCTGCCGGACACGCCCCCATTAGCCTACCATTCTGCAGCCTCCCGGAGGCTGGTGCAGCAAGGTAGGCAAGTATGCTTTAGGTATATCCCGTTGTCCAGAAAATAAGGCCCAGAGACTACAAACATCAGTGAATGTGGCAATGTCCCTCAATCAGTATTTGAAATGCCCGCACAAAGCCACTGATATGAAGGATTACTAGCTGATTTTGGGGCTCTGCTCCATTTTTCTGATGGGATCAGCTTTGTCCAGACAGGGCCAGAAGTTGAAGGTATTTCCTAATCACATAGCAGAGCAGAGTGGAACGGGTGACGAGTGTACCTGGCATGGTGCAAGCAGCATGCAAATGGTACTTTTATGGGAGGGGAAAAGAGTTGGGTGTTCCCCTCCCTTTCTCATGCTTCACATTTGTCTGAGCTCCCAAATACCAAAAGTTGCATGCTAGGTGTGGGGTGACTCTTGTGCTAGCTTACACTTTCCCAAACCCTGGTGAGAATAGTTAAAACTTTGATTTTGGAAGAAATAAGCACCTAGCTACAGTATGTTTAGTGGGTGAGGAGGATGCTGGATAAAAAGATGTGGAGCACATAGGGGAGAGGGGAAACATTCTCACATATGTTATTCATTATAGGGTAATTTATATTTTAGTCATCTTGTAGACACAGGTGCATGCATTGATATGAAAGTCTGTCACTATGGTGATTACCAGACAAATGGTGTGTACACATGGGCCCTCATTCCGAGTTGTTCGCTCGCAAGCTGCTTTTAGCAGCATTGCACACGCTAAGCCGCCGCCTACTGGGAGTGAATCTTAGCTTCTTAAAATTGCGAACAAAAGATTCGCAATATTGCGATAAGACATCTCTGTGCAGTTTCTGAGTAACTCGAAACTTACTCTGCCAGTGCGATCAGTTCAGTGCTTGTCGTTCCTGGTTTGACGTCACAAACACACCCAGCGTTCGCCCAGACACTCCTCCGTTTCTCAGCCACTCCCGCGTTTTTCCCAGAAACGGTAGCGTTTTTCAGCACACACCCATAAAACGGCCAGTTTCCGCCCAGAAACACCGACTTCCTGTCAATCACACTCCGATCACCAGAACGAAGAAAAAACCTTGTAATGCCGTGAGTAACATTCCTAACTGCATAGCAAATTTACTTGGCGCAGTCGCACTGCGGACACTGCGCATGCGCATTAGCGACTAATCGCTCCGTTGCGAGAAAAAAATAACGAGCGAACAACTCGGAATGACCCCCATGGTGAGATATTTTCTTACAATTTTTACTATATAGTCAAAATTGTAAGAAAAGTTAGTGCAGATCGCATGGTGAAAGTCACCTTGCGATCCTGATGCAATGCCGATGTGCGGTCGGTATCGCAAGCCTAGATAGGCCGTGCAGGCAAGTCAATTTTGACTATCTCGCAGAAAAGATAGTCAAAATTGACACTTTGCCAAAATCGCACAATCAGTATCACAAGCACAGTCATTATGTGCTTGTGATGCCAACCTAGCCCCTGTCGCATAGTGAGAATCGTGGTTAGCCCGAATCTCACAGTGTGTATGCACCTTTAAAGCTGACCATGTGACCTGGGGAACACTGTTCACAATCTTGTGACTGCTGGTAGGAGACTCTGTTAGGATTGTGACTTGGTCCGTGTATGCCAGTCATTTGACTTATCATATGTATATGAATTGTTTGTGGTGTTCCGTTACTTGGTCAAGCCTCCTGGCATAGCTTCAATATGTGATGTATTGTGATACTAAACACATGACTTTTAGTCACTAGAATTGCTTCATCCGCTTTGAGTAAGATTCATCAAGTGTCACATGAACAATGCTGAATGAAAAAAAAAATTACTTTGTATATGTGCTGCACTATTCACACTCATTAGTCACTGTGTGTATGTGCTGCACCATTCACACTCATTAGTTACTGTGTGTATGTGCTGCACCATTCACACTCATTAGTTACTGTGTGTTTGTGCTGCACCATTCACACTCATTAGTTACTGTGTGTATGTGCTGCACCATTCACACTCATTAGTTACTGTGTGTATGTGCTGCACACGTCACTGTCATCAGTTACTGTGCATATCTGTCACACTCATTAATTACTGTGCATATGTGCTGCACCTATCACACTCATTAGTTACCGTGTGTATGTGCTGCACCCGTCACACTCATTAGTTACTGTGTGTATGTGCTGCACCAGTCACGCACATTAGTTTCTGTGTGTATATAGTGCACCCGTCACGGTCATTAGTTGCTGTGTGTATGTGCTTCACCCGTCATCGTCATTCGTTACTGTGCATATGTGTTGCACCTGTCACACTCATTAGTTACTGTGTGTATGTGCTGCACCAGTCTTGCACATTAGTTACTGTGTGTACGTGCTGCACCAGTCACACCCACTATGGTGCGTATGTGCTGTACCAGTCACGTGCATAAGTTACTGTGGGTATGTGCTGCACCCGTCATACCCACTAGTTACTGTGCGTATGTGCTGCACCCATCAGGCTCATTAGTTACTGTGCGTATGTGCTGCACCTGTCACACTCTTTAGTTACTGTGGGTATGTGCTGCACCCGTCACACTCTTTAGTTACTGTGCGTATGTGCTGCACCCGTCACACTCATTAGTTACTGTGCGTATGTGCTGCACCCGTCACACTCATTAGTTACTGTGCGTATGTGCTGCACCCATCACACTCATTAGTTACAGTGCGTATGTGCTGCACCCGTCACACTCATTAGTTACTGTGCGTATGTGCTGCACCCATCACACTCATTAGTTACAGTGTGTATGTACTGCACCCGTCACACTCATTAGTTACTGTGCGTATGTGCTGCACCCATCACACTCATTAGTTACAGTGTGTATGTACTGCACCCGTCACACTCATTAGTTACTGTGCGTATGTGCTGCACCCGTCACACTCATTAGTTACTGTGCGTATGTGCTGCACCCATCAGGCTCATTAGTTACTGTGCGTATGTGCTGCACCTGTCACACTCTTTAGTTACTGTGCGTATGTGCTGCACCCGTCACACTCATTAGTTACTGTGCGTATGTGCTGCACCCATCACACTCATTAGTTACTGTGTGCATGTGCTGCACCCATCACACTCATTAGTTACTGTGCGTATGTGCTGCACCCGTCACACATTAGTTACTGTCCGTATGTGCTGCACCCATCACACTCATTAGTTACCGTGCGTATGTGCTGCACCCGTCACACATTAGTTACTGTCCGTATGTGCTGCACCCATCACACTCATTAGTTACTGTGCGTATGTGCTGCACTCATCACACTCATTAGTTACTGTGTGCATGTGCGTCACACTCATTAGAGACCCCCAATGCCTGCTGTACTCTCATTGCTCCTGCTGGTCACACACAGTCAGCGTGTTACCTATTGGCAATGTGCTGCCGGTGAGAGCTGGGAGAGGAGGAGAAGAGGTGATCCAGAACAGTCATCTTTAGGGATGGGATATAACCTGATCTTGACCACCTCTGAGATGGAGGAGTTTGGTGCACAGGGGATGGGAGAGAGCAGCACAACATGCTTCATGGTAAGGAGTAATATCATTACACTACATGTACCCCTCATAGTACGGCCAAAAGGCAAATATGGAGGAAAGGGCAGACCTGTGTTGTTCTATTCTCTATATTAACCTGGAGACTTATTTTATCATATATGTGCTGTTTACGTTGATACCTAATATGCAATTTTCTCTAGTTTAGGGAAAGTTATGGGGGTTGGAAATTAATATTTTTTTTTTATTATTATTATTTTCTCATGTATTTTACATCAGGGATTGCTCATAATGGTCATTGGCAGCCCAGCAGCAGCCCTGAGGCTGACACCCATCCCCTGCAGTACCTGATGGTGTGCATTATCTTCCAGCAGCCCTGTATATCTGCTGTCTCCCTGGGTCTCTGATACTTTCTTTCCACCACAGATGGCGTAGTTAGCAGGGACATAACCAGAACATTGTGGGCCCCATAGCAATAGACTATTAGTTATTTATGCCCTGTGTTTGTGCCCTAGTTCATTTTCTGAACCATAGTAATTCCCTACTTAATATTATGCCCCATAATGCCCCATAGTAGAGCCCTAGTTTATTTTATAAACTATCATAGCTTCTCTAGTTTACATGAAGTGACATTGTAGGGCCGCCAGTACACATTATGCCACATAGTATCCCCAACTCACATTATGACATAAAGGGGGAGATTCAAATGTCTGAAAAGTCAGTTGGGAGTCTGTTTTTTCCTATCTTATAGACAGGGGAAAAAAAGACACCCAACCAACTTTTCACACATTTGAATTCCACCCATAGTGTACCCAGTTCATATTATGCCACATTACAGTGCCCTCCAGTTCATACTGTGCCACTCTACAGTGTCCTCAAGTTCATACTGTGCTACAGTACAGTGCCCTCCAGTTCATACTGTGCCACAGTACAGTGCCCTCCAGTTCATATTATGTAACATTATAGTGCCCTCCACATTACAATGGTCAGATCAGAAAATGACCCATTACAGTATGGAGTTCACAGTATGCCACATTACAGTGGCCCCTTACCATTATAACATCCCCTATACACTCCTCTCACTGACAATGTAATGCCACACAATTCAGGCTGGACAATGTATCATACACAATTGCTCAGCAGACAAATCTGGGAAATTGCTATGCAACTTTAACCTGGGTCCAGGCCCATCTAAGCCTCTGAGCCCTATAGCAATGGCACCCCTTGCACCCGCTATAGTTACTCCCATGGTGGTTAGCATTACTGACTAACAGCACTAAGGGCCTAATTCAGTAAGGAAAGCAAATGGAGGGCCGCTCAACGCTGGGCAAGGCCGCCCAGCACGCTGACCGGAGCCTCCCCCGTTGAACAAGCAGAAATTGCTATGTGATCGCAATTTGCTTGTTAGCAGAAACTAAGGAAGCCTCCTGCCGGCGCAGCCTAGCTGCGCCCGCAGGAGACCCGCCGCCATCTTCTGATAGCGGCGACTGCGTGTGACGTTACGCAGCGACCGTGATCACGCCCCCGTTAGCGCTGCACCACCCCCGTAATGCTTTGTCTCCACCCTGGAAACAGAGCGTTGACCATACCCCCACCCCCACTCCATGTACACATCAGGAAGATGATCGCATTTTCTGCAGCCCCCCCCCCCCCCCCTCCCCGTAGAAAGTGCAAGTGCAGGTGCATGCACAGGACGGGTGCTGCGCATGTGCCTGCATCTTTTTATCAAAAATTCCGGTTGGATCGCACACTGCGATCCAACCTGAATGAGGCCCGAAGGTCATATGTTCAATTCACGGAATGGTATATCACTGTGCAGTTTTACTTCTCCCCATGTTTGTCTAGGTTTCTTCCTACAATACAAAATCATACTGGTAGGTTAATTGGCTTCTGAGAAATATTACCTGTAGAGTGTATGTGTGTCCATGTAGTAGCGCTGTGGAATAGTAGTGTGATATACATGATGTGTGTCCATGTAGTAGCGCTGTGGAATAGTAGTGTGATATACATGATGTGTGTCCATGTAGTAGCGCTGTGGAATAGTAGTGTGATACACATGATGTGTGTCCATGTAGTAGCGCTGTGGAATAGTAGTGTGAGACACATGATGTGTGTCCATGTAATAGCGCTGTGGAATAGTAGTGTGATATACATGATGTGTGTCCATGTAGTAGCGCTGTGGAATAGTAGTGTGATACACATGATGTGTGTCCATGTAGTAGCGCTGTGGAAAAGTAGTGTGATATACATGATGTGTGTCCATGTAGTAGCGCTGTGGAATAGTAGTGTGATATACATGATGTGTGTCCATGTAGTAGCGCTGTGGAATAGTAGTGTGATACACATGATGTGTGTCCATGTAGTAGCGCTGTGGAATAGTAGTGTGATATACATGATGTATGTCCATGTAATAGCGCTGTGGAATAGTAGTGTGATACACATGATGTGTGTCCATGTAGTAGCGCTGTGGAATAGTAGTGTGATACACATGATGTGTGTCCATGTAATAGCGCTGTGGAATAGTAGTGTGATATACATGATGTGTGTCCATGTAATAGCGCTGTGGAATAGTAGTGTGATATACATGATGTGTGTCCATGTAATAGCGATGTGGAATAGTAGTGTGATATACATGATGTGTGTCCATGTAGTAGCGCTGTGGAATAGTAGTGTGATACACATGATGTGTGTCCATGTAATAGCGCTGTGGAATAGTAGTGTGATATACATGATGTGTGTCCATGTAGTAGCGCTGTGGAATAGTAGTGTGATACACATGATGTGTGTCCATGTAATAGCGCTGTGGAATAGTAGTGTGATATACATGATGAGTGTGCATGTAATAGCGCTGAGGAATAGTAGTGTGATATACATGATGAGTGTCCATGTAATAGCGCTGTGGAATAGTAGTGTGATATACATGATGTGTGTCCATGTAGTAGCGCTGTGGAATAGTAGTGTGATATACATGATGTGTGTCCATGTAATAGCGCTGTGGAATAGTAGTGTGATATACATGATGTGTGTCCATGTAGTAGTGCTGTGGAATAGTAGTGTGATATACATGATGTTTGTCCATGTAATAGCGCTGTGGAATAGTAGTGTGATATACATGATGTGTGTCCAT
This sequence comes from Pseudophryne corroboree, assembly GCF_028390025.1. NCBI lineage: Eukaryota > Metazoa > Chordata > Amphibia > Anura > Myobatrachidae > Pseudophryne > Pseudophryne corroboree. Next base: position 101,964,963 of record NC_086448.1, read on the forward strand.
GTAGTAGCGCTGTGGAATAGTAGTGTGATATACATGATGTGTGTCCATGTAATAGCGCTGTGGAATAGTAGTGTGATATACATGATGTGTGTCCATGTAGTAGCGCTGTGGAATAGTAGTGTGATATACATGATGTGTGTCCATGTAGTAGCGCTGTGGAATAGTAGTGTGATATACATGATGTGTGTCCATGTAATAGCGCTGTGGAATAGTAGTGTGATATACATGATGTGTGTCCATGTAGTAGCGCTGTGGAATAGTAGTGTGATACACATGATGTGTGTCCATGTAGTAGCGCTGTGGAATAGTAGTGTGATACACATGATGTGTGTCCATGTAATAGCGCTGTGGAATAGTAGTGTGATATACATGATGTGTGTCCATGTAATAGCGCTGTGGAATAGTAGTGTGATATACATGATGTGTGTCCATGTAGTAGCGCTGTGGAATAGTAGTGTGATATACATGATGTGTGTCCATGTAGTAGCGCTGTGGAATAGTAGTGTGATATACATGATGTGTGTCCATGTAGTAGCGCTGTGGAATAGTAGTGTGATATACATGATGTGTGTCCATGTAGTAGCGCTGTGGAATAGTAGTGTGATATACATGATGTGTGTCCATGTAATAGCGCTGTGGAATAGTAGTGTGATATACATGATGTGTGTCCATGTAATAGCGCTGTGGAATAGTAGTGTGATATACATGATGTGTGTCCATGTAATAGCGCTGTGGAATAGTAGTGTGATACACATGATGTGTGTCCATGTAGTAGCGCTGTGGAATAGTAGTGTGATACACATGATGTGTGTCCATGTAATAGCGCTGTGGAATAGTAGTGTGATATACATGATGTGTGTCCATGTAGTAGCGCTGTGGAATAGTAGTGTGATATACATGATGTGTGTCCATGTAGTAGCGCTGTGGAATAGTAGTGTGATACACATGATGTGTGTCCATGTAGTAGCGCTGTGGAATAGTAGTGTGATACACATGATGTGTGTCCATGTAGTAGCGCTGTGGAATAGTAGTGTGATACACATGATGTGTGTCCATGTAGTAGCGCTGTGGAATAGTAGTGTGATACACATGATGTGTGTCCATGTAGTAGCGCTGTGGAATAGTAGTGTGATACACATGATGTGTGTCCATGTAGTAGCGCTGTGGAATAGTAGTGTGATACACATGATGTGTGTCCATGTAGTAGCGCTGTGGAATAGTAGTGTGATACACATGATGTGTGTCCATGTAATAGCGATGTGGAATAGTAGTGTGATATACATGATGTGTGTCCATGTAATAGCGCTGTGGAATAGTAGTGTGATACACATGATGTGTGTCCATGTAGTAGCGCTGTGGAATAGTAGTGTGATATACATGATGTGTGTCCATGTAGTAGCGCTGTGGAATAGTAGTGTGATACACATGATGTGTGTCCATGTAATAGCGCTGTGGAATAGTAGTGTGATATACATGATGTGTGTCCATGTAGTAGCGCTGTGGAATAGTAGTGTGATACACATGATGTGTGTCCATGTAATAGCGCTGTGGAATAGTAGTGTGATATACATGATGTGTGTCCATGTAATAGCGCTGTGGAATAGTAGTGTGATACACATGATGTGTGTCCATGTAGTAGCGCTGTGGAATAGTAGTGTGATATACATGATGTGTGTCCATGTAATAGCGCTGTGGAATAGTAGTGTGATATACATGATGTGTGTCCATGTAGTAGCGCTGTGGAATAGTAGTGTGATACACATGATGCGTGTCCATGTAGTAGCGCTGTGGAATAGTAGTGTGATATACATGATGTGTGTCCATGTAGTAGCGCTGTGGAATAGTAGTGTGATACACATGATGTGTGTCCATGTAATAGCGCTGTGGAATAGTAGTGTGATACACATGATGTGTGTCCATGTAATAGCGCTGTGGAATAGTAGTGTGATACACATGATGTGTGTCCATGTAATAGCGCTGTGGAATAGTAGTGTGATACACATGATGTGTGTCCATGTAGTAGCGCTGTGGAATAGTAGTGTGATACACATGATGTGTGTCCATGTAATAGCGCTGTGGAATAGTAGTGGGATATACATGATGCGTGTCCATGTAGAAGCGCTGTGGAATAGTAGTGTGATACACATGATGTGTGTCCATGTAATAGCGCTGTGGAATAGTAGTGTGATACACATGATGTGTGTCCATGTAATAGCGCTGTGGAATAGTAGTGTGATACACATGATGTGTGTCCATGTAGTAGCGATGTGGAATAGTAGTGTGATACACATGATGTGTGTCCATGTAATAGCGCTGTGGAATAGTAGTGTGATATACATGATGTGTGTCCATGTAGTAGTGCTGTGGAATAGTAGTGTGATATACATGATGTGTGTCCATGTAATAGCGCTGTGGAATAGTAGTGTGATACACATGATGTGTGTCCATGTAATAGCGCTGTGGAATAGTAGTGTGATACACATGATGTGTGTCCATGTAGTAGCGCTGTGGAATAGTAGTGTGATATACATGATGTGTGTCCATGTAATAGCGCTGTGGAATAGTAGTGTGATATACATGATGTGTGTCCATGTAATAGCGCTGTGGAATAGTAGTGTGATACACACAATGTGTCCATGTAATAGCGCTGTGGAATAGTAGTGTGATACACATGATGTGTGTCCATGTAGTAGCGCTGTGGAATAGTAGTGTGATATACATGATGTGTGTCCATGTAATAGCGCTGTGGAATAGTAGTGTGATATACATGATGTGTGTCCATGTAATAGCGCTGTGGAATAGTAGTGTGATACACATGATGTGTGTCCATGTAGTAGCGCTGTGGAATAGTAGTGTGATACACATGATGTGTGTCCATGTAATAGCGCTGTGGAATAGTAGTGTGATATACATGATGTGTGTCCATGTAGTAGCGCTGTGGAATAGTAGTGTGATATACATGATGTGTGTCCATGTAATAGCGCTGTGGAATAGTAGTGTGATACACATGATGTGTGTCCATGTAGTAGCGCTGTGGAATAGTAGTGTGATATACATGATGTGTGTCCATGTAGTAGCGCTGTGGAATAGTAGTGTGATATACATGATGTGTGTCCATGTAATAGCGCTGTGGAATAGTAGTGTGATATACATGATGTGTGTCCATGTAGTAGTGCTGTGGAATAGTAGTGTGATATACATGATGTGTGTCCATGTAATAGCGCTGTGGAATAGTAGTGTGATACACATGATGTGTGTCCATGTAATAGCGCTGTGGAATAGTAGTGTGATACACATGATGTGTGTCCATGTAGTAGCGCTGTGGAATAGTAGTGTGATATACATGATGTGTGTCCATGTAATAGCGCTGTGGAATAGTAGTGTGATATAAATGATGTGTGTCCATGTAATAGCGCTGTGGAATAGTAGTGTGATACACACAATGTGTCCATGTAATAGCGCTGTGGAATAGTAGTGTGATACACATGATGTGTGTCCATGTAGTAGCGCTGTGGAATAGTAGTGTAATATACATGATGTGTGTCCATGTAATAGCGCTGTGGAATAGTAGTGTGATATACATGATGTGTGTCCATGTAGTAGCGCTGTGGAATAGTAGTGTGATATACATGATGTGTGTCCATGTAATAGCGCTGTGGAATAGTAGTGTGATACACATGATGTGTGTCCATGTAATAACGCTATGGAATAGTAGTGTGATACACACAATGTGTCCATGTAATAGCGCTGTGGAATAGTAGTGTGATACACATGATGTGTGTCCATGTAATAGCGCTGTGGAATAGTAGTGTGATACACATGATGTGTGTCCATGTAATAGCGCTGTGGAATAGTAGTGTGATACACATGATGTGTGTCCATGTAATAGCGCTGTGGAATAGTAGTGTGATACACATGATGTGTGTCCATGTAATAGCGCTGTGGAATAGTAGTGTGATATACATGATGTGTGTCCATGTAATAGCGCTGTGGAATAGTAGTGTGATACACAGTGGCGTAACTAGAAATTTTTCTCCCCTAAGCCAAAAAATTCTCTGGCGCCCCACCCCCCTCCATAATTGGCACTAGTAAAGCGACGAATCTCAGCGTGCCGCAAAAAGGGGCGTGGCTTTGTTGGAATGGGCGTGGCTTCGCATAAAGGGGCGTGGCATTGCAGGGAAAGACTACCTTATATCCCAGTTTTGCAACCTGCACGCCCAGGTGTTGGCCACCACAGGAAAGAAAAATAATCCTGATTCATGTCCCTTACATTATTTGTCATTTTTCCTTCTTATAGTAATGCCCAGTATACATTATGCCACATACTGCAATGGCCCTTAGACATTATGCCACACACAATAATGCCCATGACACAATATGCACACACCATAATGCCCCCGACACATATGCCACACACCTTAATGCCTGTGACACATTATGACAGGAATCGCAATGCCCGTTATACATTATGCTACACACTGCAATGCCCCTATACATTATAGCACATACAATGCCTGTGACACATTATGACACACACCGCAATGACCCTGAGACAATATACCACACACTGCAATGACCCTGAGACATTATACCACATACCACAATGCCCGTGATATAGTATACCACACACCGTAATGCCTGACACATTATGACACACACCGCAATGTACGTGATACATTATGCCACACACTGCAATGACCCTGAGACATTATACCACATACCACAATGCCAGTTATATAATATACCACACACCGTAATGCCTGTGACACATACCGCAATGCCCGTTATACCCTATGCCACACACTGCAATGCCCATTACACATTATGCCACACTGCAATGCCCCTGAGACATTATACCAGATACCACAATGCCCGTGATATAGTATGCCACACACCGTAATACCTGTGACACATTATGACACACACCGCAATGTCCGTGATACATTATGCCACACACCGCAATACCCATTACACATTAAGTCCTACAGTAAGGCTTCTAATGACTTTTAAATTACCTGCTCGTTGCCAGGGGTTTCATGCTCTTGGTTCCATGCACGGTGCCAGGGGTTTTCATGCTCAGGGTGTCATGCTCGTTGACAGGGGTTTCATGCACTGGGTGTTATGCTCGTTGCCAGGGGTTTCATGTACTGGGTGTCATGCTCGTTGCTAGGGGGTAGTGCTTGTTGCTAGGGCTGTGCTCCCAATGCCACATATGCCCCCAGTGCCAGATATTCCCCCACAGTGCCAGGTACTCACATGCCCCCAGTGCCAAATACAGCCCCCCCCCATGTGCCAGGTACACATATACCCCCCCAGTGCCACATATGCCCCCAGTGCCAGATATTCCCCCACAGTGCCAGGTACTCACATGCCCCCAGTGCCAAATATATCCCCCCCACATGTGCCAGGTACACATATACCCCCCCAGTGCCACATATGCCCCCTCAGTGCCACATATGCCCCCCGAAGTGCAAAATATGCTCCCTCTCCCCCTGTGCCGAATATGCTTCCCCAGTGCCAGTTAAACTCCCCCATCCCCGGTCTCCCGCTGTTTTGTGATGGGGGACATGGAGGGCACAGCGTGTGCCTCTCCTGTGTCCCTCCTGCGTCTCCGGCGGGACTGTTAAATGAAGTGCTGGTTCGTGAGCCAATCAGAGCTCACGAACGGGCACTTCATTTAATAGACCCGCCGGAGACGCAGGAGGGACACAGGAGAGGCGCGCGCTGTGCCCTCCGTGTCCCTCCATCACAGCAGCGGAGGGAAGGAGGGAGAGGATACAGCAGATTGACATGCGGACGGCTCGTCCGCATGTCAATCTGCGCTAAATCAGTGGTGGCGCCCCCGCAGCCCTGCGCCTCCAAGCTACCGCGAGGGCTGCGGGGGCAGTAGTTACGCCACTGGTGATACACATGACTGCCTGCACTGCCGTTTTAACATGACCATTAATGCAGACTGTCACTGACATCTCTGGGATGCATAAAGAGCAAGGGAGGAAACATTCTTCAAAGCAAAAGAGGTATTAGAATACGAGGACATGCACTGAGACTGGGTGGTAGGTTCAAGGGAAATTTGAGAAAAACTTACTTCACAGAAATGGTAGTGGATAACTGGAATATCCTCCCATCAGAGGCGGTAGAGGACAATGGCCCTCATTCCGAGTTGTTCGCTCGCAAGCTGCTTTTAGCAGCATTGCACACGCTAAGCCGCCGCCTACTGGGAGTGAATCTTAGCTTAGCAAAATTGCGAACGAAAGAGTCTCAAAATTGCGAATAGAAATTTCTAAGCAGTTTCTGAGTAGCTCGACACTTACTCTGCCACTGCGATCAGTTCAGTCAGTTTCGTTCCTGGTTTTACGTCACAAACACACCCAGCGTTCGCTCAGACACTCCCCCGTTTCTCCAGCCACTCCCGCGTTTTTCCCAGAAATGGCAGCGTTTTTTCACACACTCCCATAAAACGGCCAGTTTCCGCCCAGAAACACCCACTTCCTGTCAATCACACTCCGATCACCAGAACGAAGAAAAAACCTCGTAATGCCGTGAGTAAAATACCAAACTTCTTAGCAAATTTACTTGGCGCAGTCGCAGTGCGAACATTGCGCATGCGCAAGTAGCGGAAAATCGCTGCGATGAGAAGAAAATTACTGAGCGAACAACTCGGAATGAGGGCCAATACCCGTACAGTAGAGCAATGTAAACATGCTTGGGATAGGCAGAAGGATCTCCTTAAAAGGAACTAAGGATCAAATAGGATTTAAGTTTACCATAAGGTTAAAGAAGGGGCATACTAGATGGGCAAAGAGGTTCCTATATCCCGTCATGTTCCATGTTTCTAATTGAGTCCCTAGCACCCCCTCTGCTGTTTCATACTTTCAGGAGGAATTCCTATGATGTTGCAGCAGTGATGTCACATGTATTTCCCCACCAAGGGTCAGTCCCAGGAACCTCCTCTGTTTACTGCCAGACATATTACAGCAATGTTATCTGGATGTAACAGAAGCAGCTCCAGTAAACCCTTATCACACCAGTGAACAAGCCTATGGATAGGTGAAACGGGCCGTTTGGTTAGTGGGACTCTGTGGGACTGCGCAGCCCACCCCCACATTAAGGGATTTACCGGTTCAGTAAGCACCCTTTTTGGGTCATCAAAACTTATTATGTACCCTTTTTTTATAATAAGTGTGATTTCTATTAATTTTCTATATAACTACACATGTTCATGTTAACTTTGAATTGAGAGCATTTTTTGATATCTATATCATACTACAGTGTGATCACATGTAATATCTGTACAGCAATCAAGTTTGCAGTCTGTCAATACCTTTGAATTGAGAGCATCCTTTGATATTTATATATCACGTTTATGCAGTGTGACCATATGTAATATCTGTACAATAACTAAAGTGTTTGCAGCATTTTTTTGATATTCATATCATACTGCAGTGTGACCACATGTAATATCTTCATAAGAATTAAGCTTTTGCAGTTTGTTTAATACTTCTGTTTCATACTCACTAACTGTTGGAATGTCAGGGTACTTATGATACCCATGTTATATGCAGTGTAATTATATGAATGTTAGGGCATTGCTGACACTTACGGTATATGCAGTGTGAATATATGCAATACTCGCACATGAACTAAGTGACTACGGTTTGTCAGTATCTCTAGGGTCCCTTTATTCATTTTTTCTCCTTTTTCCTATAACAAAGAAAATACTGTTAGTTTAAAAATATTGGAGAGCATCCAGCTCCCTCCTTTTGGATATATCTATCTCCATATAGGAGTCCATCTGGGCATACTACAAACTATGGCATCATTATAGAGCCCATTATATATATATATAAACAATATATTCTTTTCATGCTCTCTCATCCATTAATTTGGACAGCAGAAGCACTTTGGCAGTCATACTCTCTCATTCAGCAGATTACGGCCATACTCCACAGGATACGCCTGATCTCGTCCGATCTTGGAAGCAAATCTGTGGTAGGCCTGGTCAGTAACTGTGTGGGGGACCAACAGCGAACACCAGGTGCAGTAAACAACCCAGCTGAACAGCAGAAGTAAGACATACCCCCTTCTTTTTCCTCTCTCTTTTAATCGCTTTCTTTTCCTTAATGTTATTTTGAATGTGAGAATTTTACTGTACCATTACAAAATATACCGCACAAAATAATTCCTCTTCTTTTCAATATATCTTCATGCAAAATTTATAATACTGTTTTTTCAAATCTCTACCAACTGCATTACTGTATTACTATTAAGTATGTAATTATCCTTATCCCTACATCGTATTTTCAGACTTCTACTGATTGCATAGAGTCGAAAAAATGCATTGCTTAATCAAGTAAAAGCCTTTCCGGTAACGCCACTGCCCAGACATAGAGCAGTAGGTGTCTAAGGACCTTTTAAGGCAACATTTAAAGACCATATTTCCTTTAATCTTTCTCTTTAAGAAATTGCACAATATTTAAAAACTGAACATAGGTAGTATCCCTGGGGGACCATAACTATATCCTGTCTCAAAATATAGACAGATCTGTCCCAAATAAAATATTAACTACAAATAATTTTCACCCAGGCACTTTTCAGATCTATTTTAAAATAGAAGCATTGAGCGATATGCATGAATAATATGCATGAATATATTTGTTCACAATTCTTATCTTTACTTTTGAGTCACTAGATTTTTATTATATCTATTAAACGTTAAGTTTTAGTGTCTAATATATATTTTTTGACTAAGAGTGCCCCAACAAAGAGTCTCTCTCTTCTTTTGTCCTATTGTTCTAACCTACTGACTCTGGGAGCACCACCGACGAGTGATCAGCACTGACTGTGCATACAAGTATTTCAAAGTCGGTCACAGATAAAGACCTGATGTTGGTCAATATCTGTACAAACAACCTGTTGCGGAACTACCCTTCTGTAGATTAACCTTATCACACAGAGCCAGTCAGTGCTGGCAACAAAAGCAGAAAGTCACCAAGTATTTTCACCCTGTATTGAAAAGACCTAGGGACATACTCATTATGCTAATTATAGGCGACCGGGCTGACCCCAATAATTCCGTTTTTAATTTGCCGCGACTGCCGGAACAATTCATTATTGCTCCATCGCAGACAGCTGATCTGAAAAATCAGCCATCCCTGCAAATCTTTACTACTACTTTAATAGAGCTTTTGCACACGCGTGAACCTTCTGGCAGAAGGAGCCAGGCAGTGGCTCCATAGGGAAGAGGCAGGGTCCGGGAATAAACGCCATATAGAGATGTCGAGTGTTCCTGCAGCCAAGCCCCGAAAATATTGTATTTTCAGAGCTTGAATTTAGTACATACACTTGTATGGGGACAGCGGGCCAGATTGGGAGTGAAAGACAGCAGGAGATATCCATGATTTCTCTTGCATTACCTTTTTAATGAATGACACTGACAATTTATACAAACGTAGGTGAAAATGTTCATTGTATCTAATAAGTGATGATGAATAGACCCCATACAGAGATAATTATTATATAAACTATTATAAGCAAGCCCTATCTCCCAATTTCTGTTGAAAAAAATTTATTTTTTTTTCTTCCGGCAACATAGATACACCCAAAGCTTGCAAACTGGGCAATCCACGAAAGTAAAGGAAGAACTAATGAACTCTCTGGTTCTGAAATGGTTAATATTTACAGTAGACAAATACAAAGGGAATCTAATTTATTATCATCTCAGTGTTGGGAATACCAGACAGACCACTGCTTCCACACATTTAAGCCCCATCAGAGCCGGCCATAGGCATAGGCAAACTAGACAATTGCCTAGGGCATTTGATATGCCTAGGGGCATCAGCAGCTTCTGCTGATTAAAATGATATGCAGCATGCCTATATTCTGTGTGTAGCATTTCATATGCAGATACAACCACAGTCTCACACAGTATATAGGCAAGATGCATATCATTTTAATCAGCAGAAGCTGGTTGTGCAACCTAGCCACATAACAATGCAAATAAGATTTTCATCTTCATTTAAAAAATATGCCCGACGTTAGCATTGAGGCAAGATTTAGGAGGACACATCTGTATCCAAGCAGAGGCAGAGGTCACAGTTAGTGGCAGTGTGAGTGCTGTGTGCATGTGAGTGGGTTGGTTGTGCAGTAGTGTTCAGAATATGTGTAAGGAGCATTATGTGCGTCATGTAAAAATGCATTAATAATGTGCAACATATGTGTAAGGGGCACTATGTGTGTCATTATGTGTATAAGGGCATTAATAATGTGCGGCATATGTGTAACAGGGTACTACTGTATGTGTGTCATTATGTGTATAGGGAGACTAATAATGTGCAGCAAATGTGTAGGGGGCACTATGTGTGTCATGTGTATAAGGGCATTAATAATGTGCAGCATATGTGTAAAGGGCATTATGTGTAAAGGGCATTAATAAAGGTTGTCATAATGTGTAAGGTGCATTATGTTTATGAGGACATTAATAATGTGTCTCATATGCGTAAGGGGCATTACGGTGTGGCATTATGTGTATAAGGTGCTCTAGTATGTGGCATTGCATATAGAAAGGGCATTACTGTGTCGTCTAATGTGAATAAAGAACAATAGGGTGTGGTGTAATGTGAATAAGGAGCAATTCAGTGTGATGTAATATGAATAAGGGGCTCTACTGTGATGAGTAATGTTTAAAAGGTAAAGTGATACTACTGTGGGATGTAATATGAATTATGGACACTATCGCATGATCAAATGTGAATAAAGTTGCAGTACTGTGTGGAGTAATTGGAATTGGGGTTACTATTGTGTGGCCATGCCCCTTGCCAGCAAAAACACACCCCTTTTTGGGCTGTGTGCCAAATGTGCGAACTGTTCCTATTTAAAATATAGGGGGTACAAACACCAAAATAAGGACTGCTATGGGTGAGGGGTGGTGGTGCTGGGAAAGAGGTGAAAGGTCAGAGGCGGAACCAGCGGTGGTGCTAGGGGGTACCAGCCAAAATCTTGCCTAGGGCCAGGGTCGGATCTAGACTTTTCTTTTAGGGGGGGCGGTTTACTGTTTAATTTTGACCCCTCCCCTATCCAGTCCCAACTCCTCCCCTCTTCAGTCTTGACTCCTCCCCTATCCAGTCCCAATTCCTCCATCACACAAATAAATATATTTTAAGTTTATTTGCTTTATTTTAAGCAAAACACTAAATAGCTATAAATAACAACAATGAAAGCAACAAACAACCGACGCCAGAGTCCCAGTGACGACAGCAGCGTGTCCCCTTGCGGACTCGCTGCACTCACCACGTTCCAGGCCTGGTGGTGAGCTTTGCTCGCCACACTATTAAATTCCCCCTTGGGGGGTGGTGTGGACAACCCCCCGAGTAGGAATTAGGGGCCCCATTCGGGATTCCGTCTGCTGGCATTTCCTTGGCTGTCGGGATTCCGGCGTCTGTATCCTGATCGCCGGGATCCTATATGCCGGGAAAGTGACTGCTTCCCAATTAACCACCTACTGTACATGGTGGCCCCGCTGTTGTCTCACAAATAAGTAGTAGTTACCACTGTCTTCAAGTTTCTACATAATATTGGTCCTATAATGTGTATCAAACAGTCTATATATCAGTGGGAGAGATCCCTTGATTATAAATGACACCCTAATAGCTGGTAGGGATATATTGCCAGCCAAGCAGGTTTAGGATTTGTTAGTGGGTGTTTGGTATAATAATCACTTCTACAACACATCAAATCAAAGTTCCCCAATATTACATCTTCCAAAGATATGTTCACCATAATTTATGACACGTCATGTACAGTTGTGATACCTAAAGTATAAAAGGTTGTAATCCCCTAATATTAGGGTATAGCAAAAAAATATATTAAATGAAAACAAATGTCTGGAGTAATTATTCTCATCTATTTCTCATCTTAATATGAGGTGCTGAAATAGAGTCAGTCAATCAAGTTTTATGATATGTTGACATTGTTATGAAATACAGTATTATAAACCTTGATGATTGACTGACTCTATATAAGCACCTTATATTAAGATGATAAATAGTATAAATGTGATAATAACTATAATTACTTAGAATAATTGTATCAATCAGAGATCTTTGGGATACTACCAACATTTATTGATACAAATGGTAACAAGTGGCATATTATTACCCCTTACGGGTGGTATTCAGTGTGCCGGCTGTTCAGTATACCGGCGCCGGAATCCCGACACCCGGCATACCGACAACTATTCTCCCTCTTGGGGGTTCGCAACTCCCCTGGATGCGCGCCACCGTGCCCGCAGCGTGGCAAGCGTAGCGAGCCAGCAAGGGGCTCATTTGCGCTCGCCCAGCTGTCGGCATGCCGGCGGTCGGGATCCCGGCGCCTGTTGCTGGGCGCCGGTAACCCGACCGCCGGCAAAACATACTACACCCACCCCCCCTTACACATCTCCAATGCCGGATCCCACCCGGGAATTGGAAACGGGTCCTTCCCAGGTGGGATCCGGCTTTGGACCTTAGAGGCTGCCTTTCCCAACCCAGTAATTTGGCGGGTCGTCTTGCTATGGGGGGTGGGACTGGAAATACATGTGATCTGTGTGGAGTTTATGTTTTTGTCACGTGAAATTTTAAAATTATTAAACAGTACTTCACTATGGGGGTCATTTTGACCTGATCGCATGCTGCCATTCATCGCAGCATAGCGATCAGGTCAGAAGTGCGCATGCGCCGCAGTGCGCCGGCGCATGGCTGACAGGCGACGGCTGTCATTGCCTAGCGATCGACTCTTCCTGATTGACAGGCAGAGGTGTTCGCTGGCCGGGAGGAGGCGGCACGGCGGCGTTTGGTCACCGTTTTGTAGGCGCGGTCCGTCCAACGCAGGTGTGGCTGGTCCGCAGCGGCTGTGTGACGTCACACACAGCCGCTGCGACCCGGGCAGCGACGAGTAGCTCCCGGCCAGCACACAAAAGCTGCGCTGGCCGGGAGCTACTCCTGAAGTACAAAAACATTGCCGATGCTTTTGTACTTCTACGACGGGGCTGGGACTGACATGCGGGGCGGGCTAGAACCTGTGCTGGGCGTCCCCCCGCATGTCAGTGTGGATGATCGTAGCTGTGCTAAATTTAGCACAGCTACGATCAGGTCGGAATGACCCCCCCATATTTTCTTATCCCATCCATTTTGGGTACATTTGAATGAGCCTAATGAGACGTATGCTGTGAGATGTGACATCTGATGTATCCGAAGTGGCCTATTTATGAACAACCTACATATGCAGTAGCGCTGGATCTCTCCCAGTGATATATAAACTATTTGATGCATATTATAGGACCAATAATATACAGGAACTTGAAGACAGTTGTAACTAATACTCATTTGTAAGACTACAGCGGGGCCACCTTGTAGGTGGTTAATTATACGGTAAAGACAATTCCAAGTTGATACTTCATAGAATGTGTACGGTGTTATTTATGAGAAACTAACCAAATAGAGGACAAATTAGCAGACACAGGTTTTTTTGTATAGTATTTTTCTACACACTTTCTGTACTTTTACGCTCGTCTCTATAGTTTTAATATAGGACGTGATATGTCATTTTTAACATTATGAAATACAAGGTATGTTTTAAAACCTACTGTATAAGGGCACCTACAGTATTACAGACACCCTTTATCGTATTGTACATATGGGAGACTAAACCTGTAATACCCTGCCTAGGGAATTTAACAATAAGATCTCTTACCGGTTGTATGGCCCCTCTGCAACAGGCTGGTCCCTTTGACTGACTGGCAGGATGGTCCCTGTGGCAGACTGGCAGGATAGTCCCTCTGGCTGGTCTCTGGGTGCAGGAATGCAGTGTGCTCTCACTCTGTGCAGCAAAGTAAAGTGGAACACAGGACAGAAAGAAATGGAACGCACAGTTCCATTATGCTTCCTCTTCCTGTGTACAGTGTACACAGAACAGGTTCTACCCTCCCAACACTATACTGTTTCTATTAGCCCACAGGCCTGTCATGTAACTGTAGCCACGCCCCCAGCACACAGCCACTTCCTGACCTCATCTTATCAGCACTGTTTAGATGCCACAAGAAAGCAGTCTCAATCAACAAAATATGTTGATTTACTGCCGTCCAGGCCAAAGGGGTGAGTGGGGAGGAAGGGCACCTGCTGTGAGATGCTGCGTCTGGGAGCTCGGCTCAGCGCCACTGACAAATAGCTGACAGCCAGCTGAGTGAGGAAGGGAGGAGGGAGCAGGACTTCACAGACAGTTTGTCTACCTGTCGGACGGAGTTTGCTAGGGGGGGCGACCGCCCCCATCGCCCCCGTCTCTATCCGTGCCTGCCTAGGGCATCATATTGGTTAGGGCCGGCTCTGAGCCCCATCACATCCCCCCTTGCTGCTATTCTCTAGAAATGCCTGAAAAGAGTAACAGAACAGCACACTGATAATTCACCCATTAATCGTCCCTTCCAGTGTTGGACTGGGGCATGAAGGGCCCACCAGGGGATGCTGTTGTGGGGCCCATGCATAAGGGTGTGGCCAGGCTCCACTGGGGTGTGGCCAGCCACCACAGAAGTTTGGCTAATCATTACAGAGTACATGTTCTGTTCCCCTTGGTAAATATATAATAAACCATGTTCCTGTGAAGTATAATGTAATATATGTATAATGCATAATTCAAGTGCACTAGGATAGAGTCTGGAACCTGATCCCTAGAGGAGGAGGAGGGCCCAGGTTTCCCCTGTTCCCCTGTGGGCCAGTCTGACCCTGGTCCCTTCAGTTGTGGCCTGTGGTTTCATACAACTTGAAAAGATTGCATGCATAATGTACATTTATATCAGCACATCTGTCATTTAAACAGTGTTGCATACCTCTCAACTTTTCTCTAGGAGAAAGAGGGACACACGTGCGGCGAAGCCACACGCGCTCCTGAAAAAGGGGTGTGGCCTATGAACAGGGTGTGTGGCTTCACTGGAGGACCCACAATCGCGAGCCACGCCCTGTTTTTGGCACTGAGGGGGCATGCCCAGCGCTCTGTGCAGTGGCGGAACTAGCGAGCGGTGGGCCCAGGTGCGACAAAATGCTTTGCCCCCCACCCCCCCCACACACACACACATCCCATCCAAGTCCACCCCCTCACCCCTGGAGAGGATCTGGTGAGGGGGAACTGCTCAGGGCCAGAGAAATGGATACCTAGCAACAGTGTGGTAACTAGACATTTTAGCACTGTGTGCAAGAAACGGCATCGGAGCCCCACCCCTGCATGCAAAACAGGGGCAGTGCGCGCCGTAGGCGCGCGCAAAAATACATAGTGGCCTGGCTTCGTGGGGAAGGGGTGTGGCCACAAAATAATACCAATTCATAAAACGGTGCACAGTAGTCTCCATTCTTCAAATTACGCCGCACAGTAGCACCACTACACCACGTAGAGACCCTTTTACACCTTACGTCGGACAGATTCCCCTTTTTACACATTACGGCAGACAGCGTGCCCTTGTTACACATAGCGGCAGACAGCGTACACTTTTTACACATAACGGCAGACAGCGTGCCCTTGTTAAACATAGCGGCAGACAGCGTACACTTTTTACACATAACGGCAGACAGCGTACACTTTTTACACATAACGGCAGACAGCGTGCCCTTGTTAAACATAGCGGCAGACAGCGTACACTTTTTACACATAACGGCAGACAGCGTACTCTTTTTACACATAACGGCAGACAGCGTCCCCTTTTTACACATTACGGCAGACAGCGTGCCCTTGTTACACATTACGGCAGACAGCGTCCCCCTTTTTACACATTACGGCAGACAGCGTACACTTTTTACACATAACGGCAGACAGCGTACTCTTTTTACACATAACGGCAGACAGCATGCCCTTTTTACACATTACGGCAGACAGCGTGCCCTTGTTACACATTACGGCAGACAGCGTCCCCCTTTTTACACATTACGGCAGGCAGATTCCCCCTTTTTACACATAGCGGCAGGCAGATTCCCCATTTTTATACATAGCGGCAGGCAGTCCCCCCTTTTTACACATTGCGGCAGGCAGATTCCCCCTTTTTACACATAGCGGCAGGCAGATTCCCCATTTTTACACATTACGTCAGGCAGTCCCCCCTTTTTACACATAGCGGCATGCAGATTCCCCATTTTTATACATAGCGGCAGGCAGTCCCCTTTTTACACATTGCGGCAGGCAGATTCCCCCTTTTTACACATAGCGGCAGGCAGATTCCCCATTTTTACACATTACGTCAGGCAGTCCCCCCTTTTTACACATTGCGGCAGGCAGATTCCCCCTTTTTACACATAGCGGCAGGCAGATTCCCCATTTTTACACATTACGTCAGGCAGTCCCCCCTTTTTACACATAGCGGCATGCAGATTCCCCATTTTTACACATTACGTCAGGCAGTCCCCCCTTTTTACACATTACGGCAGGCAGATTCCCCCTTTTCACACATTGCGGCAGGCAGATTACCCATTTTTACACATTGCGGCAGGCAGATTCCCCATCTTTACACATTACGGCAGGCAGATTCCCCCGTTTTACACATTGCGGCAGGCAGATTCCCCATTTTTACACATAGCGGCAGGCAGTCCCCCATTTTTACACATAGCGGCAGGCAGTCCCAACAAAGAAAGAAAGAAAGAGACAGAAAGAAAGAAAGAAAGAAAGAGACAGAAAGAAAGAAAGAAAGAAAGAAAGAAAGAAAGAAAGAAAGAAAGAAAGAAAGAAAGAAGAATTATACTTACCCTCTCCGCTGGCTCCGGCTCCTCGGTGCAGCGTCAGAGACGATTCCCGGGCAGTAGAGAATGAGGAGGAGGGAGGTGGAGGAGGGAGCCGCAGCAGCGCTGTGTCATTGGTGGAGGCACTGCTGCTGCTGCCCCTCTGCTTCACTATAGGCTGTTCTCGGAAGACAGCCTATAGTGAAGCAGAGGGGCAGCAGCAGCAGCGCCTCCACCAGTAACAAAGCGCTGCTGCGGCTCCCTCCTTCATCTCCCTCCTCTTTCCCCCGTCCGTGCCGCTGCTCCTCTCCTCTGTGGGCGGCAGCGCACAGCGGCATGTAATGAGTCAATTTGACTCATTACATGCTTGGGCCCCTGGACAGAGGCGGGCCCCAGTGCAACGCACTGCTTGCACTGCCGGTAGTTCCGCCTCTGGCTCTGTGAGCCGCTAGCATGCCCCCTCTCACTCTGACTCTAGTGAATAGACACTGTGCCCATGCGCGCAGCGTCTATTCACCGCTGCTCTGCTAAGCAGGGCAGCTAGAGACAGAGCCTCCCAACTGCCCCACCGCGGGACAGTGCGGCCCGCGGGTGGGAAAGCGGGACAGTCCCCAAAAAACGGGACTGTCCCGCGAAAATCGGGACAGTTGGGAGGTATGGTGTTGGTGTATCACAGGGGTTCGGTACAAAATCCCGGCAGTCACTTTCCCGACAGTGAGGATGCCAGCAGTGGTTTCCCAATGGTCAAAATACTGATGGATCCTGGTAAGTATAATACCCCTACCACTACCCCTAAAACACCCCTCCTGCAGCCTAACCCAACCAAAAGGCCCCACCACCCCGCCGCGGTCTAGCCCTAACCCAGTGCCAAGGAGGGGGGTGGGTGCATTTTTGTACGGGGTCTTCGGGGTCCTTTGAGATTCTGACCGTCAGGATCTAATTGTTGGTATTCTGACAGCCAGGATCCTGCCAGCATCCCTATTATAGTATCCTGCAATAGACTGAATGACTGGGAGTTTACAGCAAGGTATCCTAATACTCCAGGCACAACAATTATACAAACTACCACCTTTCCCTGTAAGGAGGACAAGATTCCTCTCTCATCTGTCACGTGTACAATATCTGAAATAGAAAGAAAATGAAAAACTGTCTATATGAAGTTAGTCGTCATTACCGAGAGGTATTTTGAGGTCACTGTAACTAAAAGGACTTGTGGCTTAGGCATGTGACTTCGGTTATCTACAGACATGGCCCCTGGTGAGGAAAACGTCAGCAGGGTGCAGCACTGGCAGTGAAGAGATTACAGATACAGCGTATACTGGGGGCATGGAACACGCACTGAGGTCTGACGTACTTCAGTGTCACTAATGCAAGCACACTGCTAGATTTATATAATATGTTATTGCAGGAATGGAGATAATTCAAGTCTCTGATCACACAGTACATGTATTACAGACATAGAAGTACCACAATCTGAGTGTGGCTGTGACCATGAAAACACAGAATGAGTGATATTATGACTCCAAGTCAGTGCTTGATGCTCCTCCCAGGGCTGCGTTATCTATTAGGCTGAAGCCTAGGGGCCCCACAGGGACTAGGGGCCCATCAATTTTTTTTTTTTGCTGAGGTAGTATTACTGCACCTTGCCCTACGGCTTCAATGGTTAATGGCACTTTGCACTCTGCACCATAACAAGGCACACGTGTAGTCAGCTGAGGTTTGTTTTGAGACAATTGGGAAGGGGGGGGGGGACCAATCGTGCACTAGCGCTATTGTTTTGTTCATATGTTTGTAAATCCAGTCATAAGGACACAGACATGTGAGTTCACTGCTGTGCTGTTTTATTCTGTCACCATCTCCAGACACACTGCACACTGGACCACCCACTTCCCAGCATCCCTCTGGTCCTAGGGACCATCACTGAAGATTCAGGCTTATACATATTAGTAAGGGAGTGTCTACAAATATTCAGCATTCTAATGCACTAACATAACATCCTCTTTTCTTTAAAGATAAACCCTGTATGCATCAATGCAACAATTAACAACGTCATATTGAGAACATCATTTAACATGTTTCAATGAGTCTCTCAGGTCTGCGTATTTCCCTTTTGGGTCTTTCATACACAGTCTGTGTTTCATCGACCATGTTGGACCTTTCCAGAATCGTGGTTTGTTCACCATTATCAGGATCATCATACATGTCAGATGAAGGGTATTCTTCAGTCATGTTGTCTTCATTATGGTTAGGTTGAGATCTTAAATCCACCCGATTTCTTCTTACTTCCGTTCCACGCTCCGTACGTATAGTATAAGATCTTGGTGCTACTTGTGCTTGCACAATACCTTTCTGCACCCAAATACCTTTCTTGTGATCTCTGAGACGGACTTGGTCACCCAATTTTAGATCAGATAAGCTTTTTGCTCGCCTGTCATGGAACAGTTTCTGTTTCGCCTGTTGACGTTCCTTACTCAGTCTGACCAACGCTGAGTTATGTGTATTAAGCAGTTCATCATGTATCGTAATATTTGCCCTAATCCTCCTTCCCATCAGCATTTGTGTAGGAGAAAGTCCATTCTGTAAAGGTGTACTGCTGTAGATTAAAAGACTTTTGTAGAAATCTTCTTTACCTTCTTGAGCTTTTTTCATGAGACTCTTTACAGTTTTTACTGAACTTTCCACCAACCCATTTGAGCGTGGATAGTGGGGACTTGACGTAGTATGGACAAATTCCCACTCATCAGAAAATTGTCTAAATTCAGCACTGGAAAACTGAGGACCATTATCAGTGAACACTTCCATAGGAACACCATGCCTTGCAAAGATTGACTTCATGCAATTGATTACGGCTTTACTAGTAGTTGTATGTAGTGTCTTCACCTCAGGGTAGTTAGAGTAATAAGCAGTCACGACAATGTACGTTTTCCCATTACAATCAAACAAATCTGCGCCAACTTTCTGGTACAGTCTCTCTGGCACTGCGTGAGGACTCAGTGGCTATACGTAAGACATAATTCACATGTAGCTGTAGTCTGTGCTAAGTCTTGGTTCATTCTTGGCCAATACATAACTTCACATGCTCTCAGCTTACATTTTTCTTCTCCTAAGTGGCCTTCATGTATCTTGCACATTATAGTTTTTCTTAGTCATGCAGGTATGACAAACCTATTGCCTTTGTAAATAATACCATCGACAACTGTAAGGTCACTGCGGTACATCCAATAATCATGAATAGACAGCGGGCACACATTTTTTTCTGCAGGCCAACCTTTTAGAATGATATCTTTCAACACTTTCATTGTGTCATCTGTCTCAGTTTCTTTCCTAATCTGTTCTTGTCTTGCAAGAGACACTGGTAGAAAAGCTACGATCAAACTAACATAGGCTTCTATCTCTTCATCCATCAGACTTTTGGAACCTTCCCTTTTGTCCACAGCACGAGAAAGTGTATCAGCAATGTACATGTATTTACCGGGACAGTACAGCAAGTGTACATCTTATTTCTGTAGTCTGATAAGCATTCGTTGAATTCTCATGGGACAGTCATGTAATGATTTAGTCATGATAGCTACCAATGGCTTGTGGTCAGTTTCCACTGTAAATGTTTGACCATACACAAACTGATGAAATCGCTCACATGCATATGTGATCGCTAGAAGTTCTTTTTCTATCTGAGCATACCTTGTTTCAGCACTTGTCAGTGCTCTTGATGCATAGATTACTGGTTGCCATGTATCCTCATGTTCTTGTAACAACACTGAGCCTAAGCCAAATTGCGAAGTATCTGCTGAAATTCTTATTCTTTTCACAGGATCAAAGAATTTTAGCACTGGTTGCTCTGTAATGATCTGTTTCAAGTTTTGCCAACTTTCTTCTTGTTCATGTGACCACATCCACTCGTTATCTTTGTCCAACAACCATCTAAGAGAGGCTGTTCGTTCAGAGAGTTGAGAAATAAACTTTCCTAAGTAATCATTCCTAGGAATCTTCTGACGTCGTCTTTGTTGTTAGGACGTTCCATGTTCACTATGGCTGATATTTTCCTTGGGCCTGGTTTTACACCTTGATCCGAGACCACGTCACCCATAAAGGTAAGTGTACTAATGCCAAATTCACATTTGTCCTTGTTTAGCTTTAGATTCACTTTCTTGACAAGATCCATTACTTGTCTCAATCTAGAATCATGTTCTTCCTTTGTAGATCCCCAGACAATAATGTCATCCATCATTGTTTCAACACCTGGAATATGTTCAAAAATCATGTTTATCTTTTTGTGATATACTTCTGGAGCAGACAATATTCCATATGGTAGTTTGAAGAAATCTGTATCGACCTTCTGGTGTATTAAATGTACAAAGCTTTGAGCTTGCCTCATCTAGCTTCATTTGCCAGAATCCTGAAGATGCGTCCAATTTACTGAACCATTTTGCTCCCGCAAATTGCGACATGATTTCATCTCTGGTTGGTAGTTTGAAATGTTCTCGTTTAATAGCTTTGTTTCAATCTCTGGGGTCTAGAAATATTCGGAGTTGTCCATTTTTCTTTTCAACAATTACTAAGGAGCTTACCCATTCAGTAGGCTCATCAACTTTCTGTATCACACCCAAGGCTTCCATGCGATTTAACTCTTGTTTCAGTTTTTCTCTCAGCGCAAACGGCATTTTTCTACAGGGGTGTATCACTGAAGAAACTTGCGTGTCTATATTTATTTTATGCTCTCCAGGCAAACAACCTAGACCTTCAAACAAGTCTCTGTATTCTGTAAACATCGATTTGCAGTCATCTTCTACTTGTGATGTCACCATAAAAACTTTCTTTAGCAAGCTTAGTTTCTCACAGGAACTTAATCCTAGAATCGGTTGCACATTTTTAGCCACAATCAGTAGAGATGTTTTAAACTGTAGTCGCTTATATTTCAGTGTCACTAAGCATGTACCTTCACAGGAATTTCCTCCCGAGTGTACCCTGTAACTTTCACTTTGGCTGGATGAATTTTAGGTTTTACTCTAAAAGTCTTATAGTCTTGAAATGATATTAAATTCACCTGCGTGCCAGTATCAAGCTTAAAGGGAATGACAATCTCGTTCACAGTTAAAGGGCAATCCATTCTTTCTTATATGCACTGCAAAGTTCAATGCAATCCACAAAGAATTCCTCTGTTTGTTTAACTGCATGCACTTTGGTTGTTTCACTTTTCATTTTACAGCATTTGGCAAAGTGATTTAGTCTACCACATTTCATGCAGGTTTTACCATAAGCAGGACACATTTTAGGATTGTGAGCATTTCCACATCTACTACAAATTTCCTTATTAGACTGTGGCTTAGACGGCTTTATTCTTAAGAATGGAGGTTTGCTTGGCTTTGTTTTCTGCACTACATGTACAGCACCATTGTCAGGAATCGACTTACCACAGCTGCATCTGTCCGTTGGTGCGGTTTCCTTCCGGGGTCCCTACGTTTTGCTGTCGCTAGTCTCCCTGTCACTGGATGTCATCCTGGGCCTAGGAGCGCTCCTGTTGTCAGCGGGCGTACAAGCACGCCGCATTCCCGCCGGACCGCGGCATGGGCGCCGCCATGACAGTTTTCCTCAGACTAGTGCGGCAGCCAATC
This sequence comes from Pseudophryne corroboree, assembly GCF_028390025.1. Taxonomy (NCBI): domain Eukaryota; kingdom Metazoa; phylum Chordata; class Amphibia; order Anura; family Myobatrachidae; genus Pseudophryne; species Pseudophryne corroboree. Next base: position 101,987,299 of record NC_086448.1, read on the forward strand.
CGGAGCTTGGCCGCACCTCCTCGTTTCCACTCCAGCCAATGTCTGCAGACCAAGGGGTATATCAGGAGCAGCAGGGTGAGTCAGACCTTGTCCTGGACTTTGTGTCACTCCTGCGACTCGTGTGTCTGGATCCGCTCTCCAGTTCCCCTGTGTTCCTGTTCCGATACCTCCGTGGAACCACAAGCACCAGCAATCCCTGCATCTGTTATCAGGCTCCACACCTTTACAGCTTCAGTGTGCTCCAGCCCTCTGCAGTAGAGACTCTCTCTCCAGGTGCATCTCATCACCTCACCTGTGCATCAGCCTGCAAGCTGCCAGTGTAATTTCCAACAGCACTGTGAACTTTACACCTGTCTCCTGCATTTGCTACCAGGCTTGCTACCATTGTTACCATCTCTGCTGGCTCCACGGTCTAACTATCTCTGGTTCCCATACCAGCATATTGATCCCTTGATCAAATATACAGCCATACTGTTATTGCCATAGACTCTCAGCTTCCACGCTGCACCATACTCATTGCATTTATTGTTTGTTATTTCAAGTATTCCTGCTGCCATATTGTTTTGCCTTTTACTTAATAAACAACATAGCGCACATGCGCAGGAATCCAATCCAGCCTCCTCACTTCTTCCATCCTATCTCCACTGACCCACTAGCGCCCCCTCCGGGGACACAAACCAAACCGAACCTGACAACCATCAGCTTCCTTGTGTAACGTTTTGGCTTGAAATCTAGTTATTTCTGCAGCTCTGCACATAGTCACTGCCTTATCTAGTGTTAATTCTTGCTCTCTCAGCAGTCTCTCTCTGAGTCCATTATCAGGTATTCCACAGACAATACGATCTCTAATCAGTGAATCCTTTAAATCACCAAACTCCCAGGTTTTACTGAGTGATTGCAGCTCTGTAACATACTGATCAAATCCATCTCCAGACTTCTGAACACATGTGAAAAACTTATATCTTTCATATGTCAAATTTTTCCTTGGCACAAAGTAATCTTCAAACTTTTGCATTATAGAAGATAGCACCATATTCTGCCCCTCATCAAACTGAAAACTATTATAAATGTCCAGCACATCCTCTCCTATCACATGGAGGAAAATGGATGCCTTAGTTTTGTCAGCCTCTGTATCAGCTCCACATGCAGCAAGATATATATTAAACCTTTGCTTAAATCTTTTCCAGTTTTCAGACAAGTTACCAGACATCAGCATGCCGGTTGGAGGAGCCAGTTTATCCATGGTTACTCACTGTTTGAAGAGAGGAGCACACGGCAGGCTTTGCAGACACTGAGTATCACAGCCTTACAGACTGCTGCAGGATTCTTTCACACTCTGAGAGCACTAGCAGTCCAAGTTAAACTTCTTCTGACACCATGTTTTGTTCATATGTTTGTAAATCCAGTCATAAGGATAAAGAGACATGTGAGTTCACTGCTGTGCTGTTTTATTCCATCACCAACTTCATACACACTGCACACTGGACCACCCACTTCCCAGCATCCCTCTGGTCCTAGGGACCAGCACTGAAGATTCAGGCTTATACATATTAGTAAGGGAGTATCTACAAATATTAAGCATTCTAATGCACTAACATAACAGCTATTTCAAAAGATAAAGTAAACAAAGAATGATTGCGATGTGAGAAAAGTGGTCAGCAGACTTTATTTCACCTGGTGTTGGTGTCTGTGTGAATACTGAAAGTGTAAATAATGGCATAAATTCTGTTTCCCAAACGCCAGCTGTAGTGGGGTGAAAGATTTAAGTGCTGGATGGGGCGCAAATCTGACATACGTGAGAGCCTAAGGGCCCGGCCATGCGTTAATATGACCCTAGCTCCTCCTACACATTGCCACCCTTGGCAACCAGTAGTAGTGCCAAAATGAATATTCAGTTTAACAATAGCGGATTACAGGATAGACATTTTGTTCTCTGCCTTATCAGAACAGGAAGTCATAAAGCAGCCTATGCGGTCAATTACAGTTACACATGTGGGCATTGCATCCTTTCCATACATAAATCCATTCACAAGGTTAATCTGGCGCCAAACTAGTATGTGGTTGGGTCAACAAGAACCCCGATACTGATAAGCATTATGGGGCTGAAGTGAGTGCTACACCAGTTTGGGTAATTGTGTACCTGAGCATGCTCAGAAGATAGCACCTGCATATGCCAGCACGTATCTCACACTTATGACTCCGAGAGATGGGAAAAGTTTGGGAAGGGGCGAACAAATGTATGCAAAGTACAGTAAAGACATGGTTACATGAGTGCGGCTCATGCAGACCTGCAGAGACGCATATGTACACCTGTTAGGAGGTGCACGCGGTGATGATGACTTGCTGTAAACCAAACCCATATGCTGCCAACGCTTAGCTGGACATGTCTTTACACTCTGCATATGTGCCCAGATACACTGGGGCAGATGTATTGACCTGGAGAAGGCATAAGAAAGTGATAAACCAGTGATATGTGCAAGGTGATAAAGGCACTAGCCAATCAGCTCCAATATTTAAATTAACAGTTAGGAGCTGATTGGCTGCTGTCTTTATCACCTTGCACATATCACTGGTTTATCACTTCCTTATGCCTTCTCCAGGTTAATACATCTGCCCCATTATTTGTTTGGGCTTTTTATTTGTCTGATTTCCACCAATTTATGCATTAGTCCCTATCTGTATAGCTAAAGTGGGCGACAGAGAGCTGACCGTTTGGGTAAAGTGACGGAAGTGACTCCCAGACAATTAAATTTCAATTGCTGCCAAAATCTCTGTTATCTGCATTATTATAAGTGATGTATACAATGCTTTACTAAAAGGGGTTACCTATGTCATGTTGTCATTGGCAATGTTGACAAACAGTAAGCCGACTACATGTTGACATGCACTGTATGTCGACTTGTAACATGCCAACACTGCCACAATGTTGGCCTCTAACCCCAATGGTAACCCTGAACCTCATGTTGACATTTCTCAGATATAGACATTTTAACCATGTCAACATCAAAACATTCAACATTATGTTGACATAGCGGATGCTGACTTGATGAACGCTTACCTGTAAAAGTATGACAAGATACACCTTTCTCTTCTCACTGACACGGCTCCACACAACGCCAAATGTTCTAACTTTAGTTATGGGCTGGCCCCTCATACAGAATACATTTATAAATTACACAGTATGCTTTATTTTTATGAATTTATTAATTATTAAAACATTGTTTGATTCATTCCAAGTATACACATTACATGACCATGTTATACAGCGTATCTGTACACTGCACTACTAGCTGGAGCTGTAGAGTTTCCATCCACTGTTATTATAAAGAAAATGATATTAGGCCAAGATTGTTACTTAGAACCGGAGAGAGATGAACTTTCATGGCTCCTTTGTTTGCCAATCTGCAGTGTATTTGTATATCCGCAATTAAGCCTTGGAGAGAGATAAAGTGGACGGAGATAAAGTACCAACCAGTTAGCTCCCAACTGCATTGTTACTGGCTGTTTTTGAAAAATGACAGGAGCTGGTTGGTTGGTGCTTTATCTCCATCCACGTTATCTCTCTCCAAGGCTTAGTACATTTCCCTCTATGGGCAAGATGTACTAAGGGGGACATGTACTAAGCAGTGATAAAAATGGAGAAGTGAGTCAGTGGAGAAATTTCCCATGGCAACCAATCAGCTGTTCCGTACAATTGTATAGTATGCACATTTGAAATGTTACATCAATGCTGTTTTGGTTGCCATGGGCAACTTCTCCACTGGCTCACTTCTCCACTTTTATCACTGCTTAGTATCTTGAAAAGTGATAAAGTGGAGAGTGATAACCACCAACCAACCAGCTCCTAACTGACATTTTTCAAACACAGCCTGTAACATGGCAGTTAGGAGCTGATTGGCTGGTACTTTATCACTCTTCACTTTATAGCTTTTCAAGGCACAGTACATCTGGTCCACGTCTGTTAATAGAGTTGTAATCAATTCACTGCAGTTGTGAAGGTGGGTGCACTCACTGAGCTGGTACCTGGGCTTTTGTGTGTCCACAGCCACTGTACATCATAGAAGTACCAGCATAGGTTTTACTAATGTCTGCAGTCAGTACTTACCTAGCGTCTGTCTGAATGATGCTCTCCAGCCGCCGGCTGTGATATCACTATCAGTCCGGAAGACTAGGAATAAGTTATTGCTGGAGCTCCTTATAACCGGAGGGGGAACGTTCCCGCAGAACTTTCCGACCAATGGGCTGTATTTGTCTGACCCATCATAGACAGCAACATAATCAAATAAACAGGAGGATGATCCCTCTACATCAAACTGGTTAAATCTGTAAACAAACATGACAAATAATTAATATTGTAAAAAAAGAGGCTTCCTATAGTTGATTGTTATCAGGGGTGTAGCGAGAACTTTGTGGGCCCCATAGTAACATTTTGAAGGGGCCCGTTTCAATGCTTCTAGAGAGACTCTTCTCCGCAGCAGTTGTTCATTGTATGCCCTATAATAGTGCCCTAGTTCATTTGCTGAACCATAGTAGAGCCTTATTTAATGTTATGCCCCATAGTAGTGCCCAAGTTTCTTTTATGAATGGTAGTAGTGCTTAAGTTCACCCTATGTCACATTTCAAAGCTGCCAGTACACATTATGCCCACAGTACCCCCAATTCACATTATGATATAGAGTGCTCCCCGTTCATATTGTGCCTCATTGCAGTGCCCCGGTTCATATTATATAACATTAAAATGCCCTACGGTTCATCTTATACCACACTACAATGAGCAGGTCCAGAGGCACACCTAGATATATTGAAGGCCACAAGGAAAAAGTTTGAAAGGACTCCTACATACCACCCAATGGCGAAAAAATGTATATGACACATGTAACTTTGACACAGAAGGTTGGCCCCTCTCAGCTCTGGGCCCCATAGCAGATGCACTGCCTGCACCTATGGTAGCTACGCCCTTATTTGTTATTATGCAGATGCAGTTTGCCAGGCACCATTGACTCTAATAATAAAATACACATACCAATTTGTATAGTTAAAAATCACAAGAATCTAAAAAAGTTCCTGTTTCACTGATCTTAAAGCCGTCTGGTGCTGGTGGTTCCTGCCGATTGCCAATAAATTTGGCTGTTTATTTACAAATAAGAGTGACGGACAGATAGATTTGGGGATTCTAACATTTTTAATACAGTGACTTTCAAGTGTTCAAGTATCATCTTCTAGTGGCTGTCACCCGCCACAGCAATACAACCAATACAATATATAAAGCTGACACTGATTAACTGCTTTACGCTGTATTATTAACATGTCGGCATGCCGGGTTACACCTCGCAGTGTCCCCATTCTCAATGTTGAAATTTTGAATGTTGAACTCGCCACTACATCAGGAAAAATATTATCGAACTTATCCTGTGTATATAAAACACAAGTGACATGAACATATGTAAAAATCAGTATATCCGTATGTTTATTCTCACTTATGTCACGAGTCATTTTAAAAAGTGTCCTATAATGTAATACTGTGTCACTGTTGTCACTGTGTCACTCTTGTCAAAAAAAGTCACCTGACATTAGCAGAGTTGCACGGGACCTGAACATTCACTCGGATCAAGCATCTAGCGCTGTGTGGTGTATTTGAGACTAGATGTATGAGGACATATCAGTAGGTGAAACTTAAAATGTATTTCATGAAAGACGTGGTACTAAAGTAGTCAGATGTTGGAATATTTCTTAGTGATCCTCTTCTAGGTGCACTTCTAAAGAACCCTAAAGAGTCTAGGGAGCTTTACCAATGCTCCCTGATTCAGTATTTGCAGCCAATCACAAAGCAACCGCCACAACCAATCACAAAGCAGCCACCGCAACAGATCACAAAGCAGCCACCGCAACAGATCACAAAGCAACCACCGCAACAGATCACAAAGCAACCACCGCAACAGATCACAAAGCAACCACCGCAACAGATCACAAAGCAACCACCACAACAGATCAGAAAGCAATCACCGCAACTGAGCACAAAGCAATCATCGCAACCGATCACAAAGCAATCACTGCAACCGATTACAAAGCAATCACCGAACCCGATCACAAAGAAACCACTGCAACCCATCACAAAGCAACCCCCATGACCAATCACAAAGCAACCACCGCTACAGATCACAAAGCAATCACTGCAACTGATCACAAAACAACCACCGTGACTGATCACAAAGCAACCACCACAACCGATCACAAAACAATCACCGCAACCGATCACAAAACAATCACCGCAACCGATCACAAAACAATCACCGCAACCGATCACAAAGCAACCACCGCAACCGATCACAAAGCAATCACCGCAACAGATCACAAAGCAATCACCGCAACAGATCACAAAGCAATCATCGCAACCGATTACAAAGCAATCACCGAACCAATCACAAAGAAACCACTGCAACCGATCACAAAGCAACCCCCGTGACCAATCACAAAGTAATCACCGTGACTAATCACAAAGTAATCACCGTGACTGATCACAAAGCAACCACCACAACCGATCACAAAACAATCACCGCAACCAATCACAAAGCATCCACCGCAACCAATCACAAAGCATCCACCGCAACTGATCACAAAGCAACCACCGCAACTGATCACAAAGCAACCACCGCAACTGATCACAAAGCAACCACTGCAACTGATCACAAAGCAACCACTGCAACTGATCACAAAGCAACCACCTCAACAGATCACAAAGTAACGCATTTCTCCAGAACAGTTTACAAAATGAAAGCGATCATTGTGAGACAGGTCTCAGAAATGTGATTCCCCCATTATATTTATTATCATATTATTCTAGAAAAGGATTTACACATTTTCATTGATTATGAAAACTTATCTCTACATGCTTATTAGAGACTATTTTTTCTTAGAGAAAATATCAGAAAATTCCCAACATACTTTAGTTCAATAATCCTGCTTTCCTGTGCTGTGATGTGATAGGTGCAGTTCATGTTGTTGTGATAATCGGCAAAAGAATGTGTTGGGCTCCTTATGATTCCAGAAGTGCGATTATATGTTCCTCCACACGCTGAAATATAGAAGACAGTGTATACAGTTTGTGTACAATGATTTGATATGGTACAGAATGAATACACTAGATATAAATGGTCTTTATATAAGCATACTGTATCAGAACAGATCTGATGCTGTGCATACAAAAATCCTGATAATGACATGGCCAATGAGTACAATCACCCTTAATCCTAATCCCTAATACCCTAACCCTAACCACACCCTAAAGGGGTAGAAAGAATGGGTGAAATGGTTTTTATCTGCCGTCAGATTTATGTTTGCAGTATCTACACATATCGTAAACACACTGCAAGTCCATGTTGTGCTGCATTTGAAAGTATCAAAGTTGTACTGTTGGTAAAGAAAACTCCTATCAACATGGGTAAAACATATACAATAGGTAGAGTAATACATTGGTGAAATTATTGATAAAACAGAGGTTGGCAAACTTGGCCTTGTGTCTCCCTGAGTCATGAAATCAATTATAATACTTCCCTTCTGAACCAAGTAATTGTATAACTATCTGATAAACAGCGCTGTGAGTGTATCCTCTGAAATAAATATAATAAAGGTACCTAACAAGCATTGTGAAAAGCAAAGTGAGGACATGTAACTAACCTAGAGGTATTACATGGAGAAAAGCCTTCTGAGGCTTTTTAAAAGTACTGCATGAAAGAACACAGTATCTAGAGAGACTACGTGGAGAAAAGCCTACTGAGGGTACACCCTGAACAGTATCTAGAGGGGCTACTTGGAGAAAAGTCTAGTGAGGGGACACCTTACAAAGGTACTGTATCTAGAGGGACTACATGAACAAAAGCTAGAGAGGGGACACCTTCCTTACACAGTAACAAGATGAAGAAAAACCTAGTGAGGACACATGAATAAAAGCAAAACAAGACTGTTTTATTAATAATTTACATGAACAAAAGCCTAGATAATGAAGAATCGCCTGGTGTTACCTTTTGTTTTACACATTAACCCCCTTCCAGAAACGTGTCCAAAGTTGCTTTGCCTGGTATGCTCAGAAAGTCAAAGTAATTCACCTCCTTTTGTTCTGGTCACCTTCCAGTACATGCTCTGTATTAAATCTAGAACCTCACGGTTTAGAAACAGTTTTTTTTCCATCTATTATTGTAAGAATGAACCTTGTTGGGGAGTTCTAATATATAAACGGTCTCTAGATTGTTATGCGTATGTGCCATGTGGTTGCCTTCGATCTACCAGCACCACAAGAAGTAAGTTACCTAGGGACTGTTGGGTTCCAGTCATGGGGCTCCCATGGTTCTGCAACTTGGGTGTTATAGATCGCTAAAAACTAGAATTCTACAAGGAATGGAAACTAATAATCCATCTTGTAACATCCAAATGGGAAAGTGTGTGCGCACATTTAAGTATATTTACATCCCATGTATATTCTGGGGAAAGTTGCTCATAGCTCACAGTTGATAGATAGCTAGTTAAACCATATGGAGCTACCTTTATGTTCAGTGCCTATTTCACTGTGCATTAGGCAGAGACTCATAGCTGATAATATGCCCCTATATTGACGTAGTTACTCACGGAAAACTCTGTAGCTTGCCATAAATCCGTGCATGGTTATAGTAGAGTCTGTGTATAAATTTATTGACATTGTCCCTCTACTGCTGACCGGAGCAGGAACTGCGTCACCGCAGAGTGTTGCAATTGGGGATGAAGTTGAAGTTGATGGTCCACTGAATATTCTCACTTTATCCTTACTGCAGTCAGAGCTGTCTGTAAATGCATGCATATAATAGTTAATTTGATGGCATGATGTTATAGCTCCATAACATGTACTATCATATATCAACACATAACATTAACTAATTGTACACAGTAACAAGGTTTGGATGCAACATTCAGACCTAGAAATACTATGCTATAGTAAATAAATGTTACATAGTATGTGCATATGGGATCTGGGCAGTACAGTATTACAGCTGACGTCATTAAAAAATACTCCTCCGTAGTTTGGTTTAGGCTTTAAAAATAACACTTGTTTCATGGCCTGATGTAATTGACGGAATGCAGGAAAAGGTGAGGTAAGTATCTGTCTGCTGAATATACACGCAACACACAACATAATGAGACATGACTAAATAGCACTGCTTATTTCAGAAACAATGTAAGGATTTTGTAGTGGGTAAAAACCAACAACATTGCATGATAATTACTCAGTGCAAGACTTTCTGCTGTACAATTGATCACCTGGCCACCTAGGAAATATTCTTGTAGGGTGGAATTTCTCCCCAGATCAAACCGTGGGAGTCGCTCCATTTCCTTCATAGTCTCCGGCCAAAACCAAGGGGTGGTAGAGGGCTCCCCCACCCCCATCCAGTCATAACAATGAGCCTGATTCACACGTGGACACTGTTCAGATTCCATCGCAAATGAGCAATGTTTTCTGTTGTGTAGGAGCCACAATGGTCCAGCAATGGTGGTGGCAGTGTGTCTCTAGATGCAGCTTCACTGATAGGCTGCAGGCGTTGGGGGGAGGCGATGGGGAGTGTTGTAGAAAATGGAGGCAACCTGCTTCTGTATTGGGGTGTGCCGCGTTTTTGGATGCAGATTCCCTGGCTTCGGCAGCTTACTTGCAGTGGACATTGTGAGCAACCTTATGGATGCTCAGATGTCAGATGATCTCGCGATGATCCCAATGTTTCTCTGATGCTGCAAAAGATGGCTCCTGTGCAGAGGCGTAACTATAAGTTGCCGGGCCTCACAACAAAACGCTGACCCGAACCCCTCCCACCACCCCTGGTCCCAACTTGCATTGCCACCAGCTCCCCCAACCCACGGGTCCCGACTTTACATTGCCACCTGCACCCACAACCCCCTTGGTCCCTACTTTGCATTGCCGCCAGCACCTAGAACCCCCTTGATCCCTAATTTGCATTGCCGCCAGCACCCCCAGCCCCCCGGGTCCCTACTTTGCAATGCCGCCAGCACTACCAACCCTTTGGGTCCCGACTTTTCATTGCTGCCAGCTCCTCAACTACCCGGGTCCAGACTTTGCAGTGCCACAAGCTCTCCTAAACCCCCAGGTCCCAACTTTGCAATGCCACCAGCTACAACAACCTCCTGGGTCCCGACATGCTGCCAGTCCCACGGAGCTCGCCTACAACTCTGGTCACACCGTTAGTCCATCCAGGCAGCTGGGATGGACTCTGTAGCTTGACTGGGTGGGATGAGTCAGAAGAGGTACCAGGCAGCTGCAGTGCAGAGTGGTGGAGCGAGGCTGGTGGGAAGCGGGGGCCACAGTATAATGTGTGATTGGGTGCAGAGTGGAAGGCAGGCCCCGGAGACAGTGCGGGCCCCTTAGCAACCGCACCCCCTGCACCCACGGTAGTTATACCAGTGCTCCTGTGGCATTTGCATATCTTCTCAGATCCACTACAACTGAAAACGCAGTGCCAAGCCGATTTGCATCCACCTATATATCAGGCCCAATGTAACACACAATAAGGGCGTGTAGCAATACAGCGTTAAATGAATACGTACATGTATGAAGTCAGTATGTTCTCCTTTGTCATATACTTTTATGTGCAGGGTGTGTTAATGTATTACATTGTAGCCTTTGTAGCTTGGATACATATTCAAAAACTATTATATCCCACAAAATATGCGGACATGCATTCATTTCCAACATATGCGCTAAATGATCTGCTTCTTGCATGCACAGGTGGCTGCATCTCAGACCTCATCGCATATTGTATAGCACACTGAATGAGGAATTCCCTGCAGGCTAAGGACCCCTATAGAAATGAGATGGCAAGGGAACATGCAATGTATTACCTGACTGTACTGAATGAAGCAAACAATACAGGGATAGAATTAGGAAAAGAGATTCCTGTAGCTATAGATGTCTGAAGAAAGTCCAAGGTGGACGGATCTGGAAGAAACTGAATACTGCAGTCCTTTTTTGACTCCTACATCTCCCAGCAGTATAAGCAGGCAGCAGAACGCCAGCGGCCAATGTGCAAATGGACACTCTGTGCCGCTAATACTTGCCATGGAATCACATGATACACAGAATTGTCATCAGTGACCCCAGCAAGGAGGTGATAGACTATGAGGCATCCCCCATGTTCCTCCCAGCTAGGCTGCCACAGGTAGGACCGAAAATTAAAATGAGAAGACACAAACAGAGTCAGAAACAGGACTAAAGGCAAGGTCAGGCAGCACAGCTTCCACCAAACTTTCCTTATTCATCTTATTATACAATTAAATAAAGGAACATGAATGGCTATGGGATGCAATCTCCTTATAGAAACAGGAATCATAGCACTGTCTGGGCAGGGTGCTCGATTAGAACACTCACGTTCCAACTCAAACGCCAGGAAGGTCAGCACAATGAACATGTTGTCATCAGTGTGGATGGTATAGTTGCAGTTCAAGTCATTATCATATTTATTTGGATAGTTTAACGAAACAATTCGACCACTTGACTTTGTGAAGTTTGCTCCACATCCTGCAAGTAAAAATTAAATATAACATTAATGACATAATCAGGGAACAAATTGTACCACATACACCCATTGGCATAGTGCAGTAGCGGTCATTAGGACCGAAACCTTGCAAGTTTAACAAAATGGATATACTTGGGCATATTTAATAACATGTGATGTGCTGTAACAGAGTAACCAATCAGGACTTTGTAATATGAACATAAAAATGGCCGCCTGATTGGTTATTATAGGTGACTGCACATTTGTGAATACTGCACACTGGATTATCCAGAGATGGATGGGGTTCGCAAACATTACTGCATTGCTGGATGCTGAGTTATTGCATGGACCATGCCAAATATGTTTTATCATCAGTCTTGGAATTCTCCAATAATTTGTTTGCTTAAAGCAGAGCTATAAAATTGTGGATTCAATAATAATGAACAGTATTTAAGGAAAAGCAAAATAACTTCCATCACTGCCTGGCAATTATTGTGGGATTGGCAGGTAATAAAATGCCACAATGTAAAATAAATCTTCCACTAGTATAGCCAGATATCGCTGCTTCTATAGTTTCACTTACTGCTGCGGAACCTGGCTGAGAAACCCCTTCCCGGATCATCTTCTGACTGGAATATTAATTTCACTGTGCTTCCTGGAGAGACTACAGGGCCTGGTGCCGAGTCCCCACATGCAGAGGACAATGGGACCTCTTGTGTCTCCTCAGTCCCACTCCATACCTGACCAGCACAGAGACAGAGAAAGACAGACTTTAACAATTAGAATTCTAGAATCTATTTTAATTGTATACTTTAGCTGTACAGGACCGGATTAAGTGCTACATGGGCCTGGGGCTGAAAGAAAATGATGAAGAGCCTAATGTGAGAGTGCTGTGGGACAATGGCATGTATATAATGGGCGTGGGTGTGCTGGTCACACAGACCCAAGCTCAATCTGTACCCACTGACGGGTTCACTACGGTATGCCGACGGTCGGGCTCCCGGCGACCAGCATACCGGCATACTGAAGACCACCCCCCACTGACAATACCTACCTTTAGTCAGACCCCCACGAGGGAGAATAAGTGTCGGTATGCCGGCTGTCGGGTTCCCGGCGCACAGTATACCGGCATACTGAAGACCACCCCCCACTGACAATACCTACCTTTCGGCCACTACTGCATGAATCACCTGGAAAATGGCGACATTTTCCCAGACATGTCCACACTGTTATGCACAACAGTGCCAGCAGGAATGTACTGGTGTCTGAACGGTGAGGGATGCAAAACAAATGAACTCACAGACAGACTGGGAAATATGACATTACATACACAGAAGGTGATAGGGTAACAAAATAAACACAAAGTGAACAGAGAAGCCCAAAGGCTAAGAAACTGGGTGTCTCCCTAGTATTAGGAATGCTCAGATGGAAAGAAGCGAGATGTAGTGATTTAATACGTAGAGAACCCGAAATGCTGTTGCTAAGGGCAACAGCAAAACCCTAAAGGGTTACCAACGGGTGTTGCAGTAAACTCCTTGGTCAGAGATGGAATAATAGACACAAGGAGAGTCTCCACAATCCTAGTCCTCACTTGCAGTGCACTGGTTCAGCTTACAGTGAGAAAGGATTTTGGCAGGCAAGTCTGAGAATACAGCCGCAAACTTGCTAGGTTCACAGAGTAGCAAAAGAACCCCAGCAGGTTAAACAACTGACTCCAGTCTTACTGCTAGGTCTGGATTGGCAGAGTGTAATACCAAATCCCAAGGCCTATTTGCAGTAAGCAACAAACAAATACAAAGTTTACACAGTACTAGCTAGCTTTTCAGGAACTGACTAACCAACAAAGATTCAGCAGCATCTGCCTAACCTGAGAAGAGGGTTTATATAGCAGGTGCTGTCCACGCCCCACTCAGACCTCACAGACTGTGAGCACAAAAACCAGCACCGGATCCCCTGCCGTGCACAGAGCCTGTAACCACCGCACAGCAAAAGACCCGAACCGGAGTATCAGCTACGCTCAGGTTACTCCACTAGCACTTGTCTCCCGGTTGCCATGACGACGTGGCAGCACAGAGCAGGAGACCCTAACAGTACCCCCCCTCTGACGAGGGGTCAAAGAACCCCTACCACCGGGTTTATCGGGGAACTGCGAGAAGAAAGAGCGTAACAGTCTGGGGGCATGAAGATCACAACTGCGCACCCACGACCGCTCCTCCGGGCCATACCCCTTCCAGTGCATCAAAAATGACAGCCGACCCCGAACCAGCTTGGAGTCAAGAATCCTTTCAACAACAAACTCCCTCTGGCCACGTATCAGAAGAGGGGAAGGTCTTCCACTGGAAGAAGGATTACTAATCGCCCGTTTTAAAAGGGAACAATGAAATGTTTTATTGATACCCAAAGAACGGGGTAGATCTAACTGAAATGCCACCGGATTGATAACCCTAGTGATCTTATAAGGACCGATGAACCAGGGGCCTAACTTATGAGATGGCTGTCTCAACTTCAAATTCTTGGTAGACAACCAGACGAAGTCTCCTAATTTGAAGCTGCAGGGTCTTTTCCGCTTATCAAAAACCCTTTTGGTCACTAATGACACAGACACAAGGGCTTTCTTCACTTTCCTCCAAATACCTCTAAGGACCGAAACCACAGAGGAACCACCAGGCGTGGAGTCCAGGGGGTCAAAAGAATTGGCCTTAGGATGATGCCCATACACACAAAGGAAGGGAGAGATCCCTGTAGCAGAGTGAGCCGCGTTGTTATAGGCAAACTCCGCCATGGACAGATGAGCAACCCAGTCAGTCTGACACTTGGAGACATAACACCTGAGGAACTGCTCCAAGGACTGGTTCACCCTTTCAGTCTGCCCATTAGACTGCGGATGGTAGCCTGACGACAAGCTGACAGAAATCTGGAGATCGGAACAAAATGCCCTCCAGAATTTGGCCACAAACTGGGATCCGCGGTCAGAGACCACATCAAGTGGCAACCCGTGGAGGCGCACAACATGCAGCATAAATAATTCAGACAGGCATCTGGCCGATGGCAGCCCAACCAATGGAACGAAGTGCGCCATCTTCGAAAACCTGTCAACGACAACCCAGATGGCTGTCATCCCCGAGGATTTGGGCAAGTCCACCACAAAATCCATTGAAATGTGGGTCCATGGCTTAGATGGAATAGAGAGTGGATGTAATGGGCCAACAGGAACCCCTCTAGGAGTCTTATTTCGGGCACAGATGTCACATGCCCGAACCCACTGATCCACATCCCTAGCCACCGAGGGCCACCACACCGCCCTAGATAGCAACTCCCGAGTTCTGGCAATACCCGGGTGACCTGCCGACTTCTTGGCATGGAATTCCAGGAACACTCGCTGTCTTAACCTAGGAGGCACAAACAAAAGACCTACCGGAAGGTCTGGAGGAGCCTGCTCCTGTGCTCTAAGGACTAATGACAAGAGGTCCTGGGTAATGCCCACTTTAATACATGATGGGGACACAATGGGCAATGGCTCCTCGGTGGTCTCCTGGATTGAAGCAAAACTCTGCGAGAGCGCATCAGCCTTGATGTTTTTTGACCCAGGGCGATATGTTATCAAAAAATTAAAGCGAGCAAAAAACAAAGCCCATCGTGCCTGCCTGGCATTGAGGCGCTTCGCTGACTCTAAATATGCCAAATTCTTATGGTCGGTGAGAATTGAGACCACAAACTTAGCCCCCTCAAGCCAGTGTCTCCACTCCTCGAGTGCATCCTTAATAGCCAACAATTCCCGGTTACCCACGTCATAATTCATCTCGGCCGGCCGAAAATTTACGGGAAAAGTAAGCACAGGGATGAAGGCGATTATCAGACACCCCCATCTGAGAGAGCACTGCCCCAATACCCATCTCAGAGGCATCCACCTCCACCACAAAAGGACGCTCTGGATCTGGGTGTTGCAGCACCTTGGCCGAGACAAATGCCCTTTTGAGACGGGCAAAAGCCGCTTTGGCCTCACAAGACCAGTGAGCAACATCCGCCCCTTTCTTAGTGAGTGCCACCAAGGGCGCCACTATAGACGAAAATCCAGCGATAAATGTCTATAAAAATTCCCAAAGCCCAGAAATCGCTGAAGCGCCTTCAAACTAGTGGGCTGCACCCAATCCAGGACTGCCTGTACCTTGGAACCCTCCATTTGGAAACCTTCTGGGGAGATAATATATCCTAGAAATGCGATTTGCTGAACTTCAAATTCGCACTTCTCCAGCTTCGCCCCAAGCCGGTGGTCTCTGAGTTTCTGGAGGACTAAGCGTACATGCTTCCGATGTTCCTCCAGGGAATGGGAGAAGATTAGGATGTCATCTAAGTATACAACTAAGAATCTATCCAAATATTCCCTGAGCACATCGTTCATGAAGTCCTGGAAGACTGCCGGGGCATTACAGAGCCCAAAAGGCATCACCAAATATTCATAATGCCCTGAGTGGGTATTAAAGGCAGTCTTCCATTCATCCCCCTCTCTTATTCGGATTAGATTGTACGCACCGCGTAGGTCAATCTTAGAAAAAATGGTGGCAGTACGAAGCTGGTCAAACAAGACCGAAATGAGAGGCAGTGGGTATGAGTTTTTAATCGTGATACGGTTCAATTCCCTGAAGTCGAGGCAGGGTCGCAACGAACCGTCCTTTTTACCCACGAAGAAGAACCCCGACCCAACTGGAGACTGTAAAGGTCTGATAAATCCCTTAGCCAAGTTATCCTGAATGTACTCTGCCATAGCCTGAGTCTCAGGATGTGACAGAGAGTACAACCTGCTCTTGGGAAGCTTAGCATTCGGCAACAAATCAATGGCACAGTCATAGGGGCGATGGGGAGGTAGTACCTCTGCAACTCTTTTGGAGAACACGTCCGCAAAATCTGCATAACATCCTGGCAATCCTGGCAAATTTAGCTGCGAAAGCCTGACTGGAAGGCTCAAACAACTCCTGAAACAATCAGTACCCCAACTAAGAATCTCCCCAGAGACCCAGTCAAATTGAGGATTGTGGGCCCTTAACCAGGGTAACCCCAACACCAATGGGGCAAAAGTACAGACAGTCACATAAAAGGACAATTTTTCAGAGTGTGTGGCTCCAATAAACAAAGAAATCTGGCTAGTGCGAGAGGTAATTTTACCCTGGGATAATGGTTCCCCGTTTAACCCACAAATCTCAATTTCCGATGCCAAGGGTACTAAGGGAACAGAGTGTTTCAGGGCGAATTGGCGGTCCATAAAAACCCCGTCGGCCCCACTGTCCACAAAGGCCTCAGTCTTGACAGTTTGACCGAGGATCTTTAAGGTCACCGGAATGATAAAAGTCTTCTTGGGAAATTCTGACTTCTGGCCTGACAGGATATTTCCCATCACCCTCAGGCCCTGAAGTTTTCCGGCTTTTCTGGGCATGATACTACCACATGACCTTTATTCCCACAGTACAAACATAACCCCTGCTGTCTCCTCCACGTCTTCTCACACGAGGAGAGGCGGGTAGCCCCAATCTGCATAGGCTCCTCGGAAAATTCCTCAGAGTCTGAGGTTCCCTTGGGAAAGAAGGAAACCTCGGTCTCCCTTTCAAGCCTGCGCTCTCTCAGCCGTCTATCCACCCGAATGGATAACTGCATGAGCTGATCCAAGCTATCAGGCAAGGGATATTGTACCAGTTGGTCTTTTAACTGGTTAGAAAGACCTCTTCGGTACTGGTGTCTCAGGGCTGGGTCATTCCACTGGGTATCATGGGCCAACCTCCGAAACTCCGTACAATAAACCTCAACTGGCCTTCGCCCTTGCTTAAGGATCGAAATCTGAGCCTCGGCTGAGGCCGTCTTGTCAGGGTCATCATACAACATGCCCAGTGCCGTAAAAAAAAGCATCAACACTTTTAAGCGACGGACAGTCAGGCTGCAACCCATATGCCCAGACCTGTGGGTCTCCTTGTAGCAAGGAAATCACTATGCCCACCCGCTGAATCTCCGACCCAGAAGACTGAGGCCTAAGCTGGAAATATAGCTTGCAGCTCTCCTTGAAACAAAAGAACTGCGAGCGATCTCCAGAAAAACGATCCGGGAGATTTACTTTCGGCTCCTTAACCCCTGAAGGTACTGCTGCTGCGGGAGCTCCGCCAGCGGCCTGCGAGGTGTGCATTTTAATGGACAATTCATTAAATTGTCGAGTCAGGACCTGCACCTGATCGACCACCTGTTGCAAAGTATTTTGAGGGGTATGCTCCACATTCCCACAAAATTTCAACAGGAGTATTAGGCTGCTGAATATGTTATGCACACCAGTGCCAGCAGGAATGTACTGGTGTCTGAACGGTGAGGGATGCAAAACAAATGAACTCACAGACAGACTGGGGAATATGACATTACATACACAGAAGGTGATAGGGTAACAAAATAAACACAAAGTGAACAGAGAAGCCCAAAGGCTAAGAAACTGGGTGTTTCCCTAGTATTAGGAATGCTCAGATGGAAAGAAGCGAGATGTAGTGATTTAATACGTAGAGACCCCAAATGCTGTTGCTAAGGGCAACAGCAAAACCCTAAAGGGTTACCAACGGGTGTGGCAGTAAACTCCTTGGTCAGAGATGGAATAATAGACACAAGGAGAGTCTCCACAATCCTAGTCCTCACTTGCAGTGCACTGGTTCAGCTTACTGCCACTAAACTGACACCTGAACACCTTGCACAGTGAGAAAGGATTTTGGCAGGCAAGTCTGAGAATACAGCAGCAAACTTGCTAGGTTCACAGAGTAGCAAAAGAACCCCAGCAGGTTAAACGACTGACTCCAGTCTTACTGCTAGGTCTGGATTGGCAGAGTGTAATACCAAATCCCAAGGCCTATTTGCAGTAAGCAACAAACAAATACAAAGTTTACACAGTACTAGCTTGCTTTTCTGGAACTGACTAACCAACAAAGATTCAGCAGCATCTGCCTAACCTGAGAAGAGGGTTTATATAGCAGGTGCTGTCCACGCCCCACTCAGACCTCACAGACTGTGAGCACAAAAACCAGCACCGGATCCCCTGCCGTGCACAGAGCCTGTAACCACTGCACAGCAAAAGACCCGAACCGGAGTATCAGCTACGCTCAGGTTACTCCGCTAGCACTTGTCTCCCGGTTGCCGTGACGACGTGGCAGCACTGAGCAGGAGACCCTAACACACACGTATAGTAGAGAATTCACTATGTAAACTGTACATGTGCAGTAGAGTCTGGCACAGCACCTAAGGGCGCAATTCAGATTTGTACATAAACCCGACGGTCTACAAACAAAATCTGACGGTATCGGGTCTGCACAGGTGCGAGACCCATTCTGCGCATGGCAATCGTGCTGTCGGCCGCAGCGTGACTGACATGCTGCAACATATAGGGGGCACAGTGGGGGCGGCTCTCAGCACTGTTCTTCAAAATTGAGAGCGTGTCGCCACTGTCTTGAAGGTGTGGCGAGTCCAGGGCCTGCACAATTTCTTGCGGCTGTGCAATTCCATACAAATATAGATTATTCTTCTCAGCACATACACCACAAGAGGGGGTGATGGACTGCATGGAGACTGCGCACCGGCCTCACCTTTGACAATGCGACCCGGCTGTGTGGGTGTGATTAGCGCCATGTGGGCGTGTACATCTATTACACTATAAACCCCAAATGTCTCCATCAATATTGCCTCTTTTTGTGAGGGGAAACAGAAATACAATTTTAATACTTGTGATTAATGGCCGACTATAAGCATTTTTTTGGAGGGAAAACGGAAAAGTTAAAATGAAGGAGGGGGAGGGTCTAAAGTGGTAGTACAATATTGTGTGACGTGTTTACAATAAGGCGCACACATTCAAAACTAGATGTGTCATGTTTTGTAAAGTTCATTATACACAATGCATCACTAACTTTCACATAGCTTCTCTGACATTGCCCACTGCTGTCTGGTATGTGGAAGTTGTTATCGAACGTCAATTCAAAATGGCTGCTCTCATGAGTCTGGATCGTCCACGTGCACCTGCTGTTGACAGGAAAATTCAGAGGCCAGCCTGGAGATTTTATGTTGCCATTATCTGCATGGATGTGACCACCACAACCTAGTGATTAAAGGATAATTAGTTACATGTAAGTATATAAACCTAACAGAGCATATAAGGGAGACAATGTGGACATTTATGGAAATGAACGGTGCTGTAAACTGAAGCAACCAATCAAATTATTTATTTTCCTTGTACAGTTTGCAAAAGTAAACATTTGATTGGATGATATGGGCAGTTGCCTAAGTATCAGCTATTATAAATAATCTCCTAATTGTATTTATCACAAAGACGCAAGGCATCATTGAGTGATAGTCTAATGAATTTTTAGGACTGTTTTATGGGTCAGAAATAAACATATTCATAATTTCTGGAGACAAATCAAGCAATAAGAAAGAGCTAATAATAAAGCA
Source organism: Pseudophryne corroboree (assembly GCF_028390025.1). Classification (NCBI taxonomy): domain Eukaryota; kingdom Metazoa; phylum Chordata; class Amphibia; order Anura; family Myobatrachidae; genus Pseudophryne; species Pseudophryne corroboree. Next base: position 102,007,278 of record NC_086448.1, read on the forward strand.
TGTCAACCTCTGGGTCAGGTAAAGGTGGTGGTGGCAGTGGTGGTGGTGGTGGGGGGAAACGGGTACAGTATGATTTACCGACTGACACAATACCGACGGTCATAATCCCAACAGCCATAGACCTACAGTCAAAATACTGACATTCATTTTGCCGACATGTTCACAATGCTGACATAGGGGTATATGCAATTCACGGCGAATCGCGGCAAATTATCGCCGTTTTTTAATTCGACACAATTCGACAGGTGAATTCCGGCAGGTGGCTGCCGGAATTCACCATATTCAATGAAAAACGGATTCGACATTCCCGCGGGCGAAAAACGGCCGATTTGCCGGATTTTGCCGCAAATTAAAAAAACGGGAAAAAACTGGAAAAACCCAGAAAAAAATGGCGTGGGGTCCCCCCTCCAAAGCATAACCAGCCTCGGGCTCTTCGAGCTAGTCCTGGTTCTAAAAATGCGGGGAAAAATTTGACAGGGGATCCCCCGTATTTTTAAAACCAGCACCGGGCTCTGCGCCTGATGCTGGTGCAAAAAATACGGGGGACAAAAAGAGTAGGGGTCCCCCCGTATTTTATACACCAGCATCGGGCTCCACTAGCTGGACAGATAATGCCACAGCCGGGGGTCACTTTTATACAGCGCCCTGCGGCCGTGGCATTAAATATCCAACTAGTCACCCCTGGCCGGGGTACCCTGGGGGAGCGGGGACCCCTTCAATCAAGGGGTCCCCCCCCCCCAGCCACCCAAGGGCCAGGGGTGAAGCCCGCGGCTGTCCCCCCCATCCAAGGGCTGCGGATGGGAGGCTGATAGCCTTGAGGAAAATGTCAGAATATTGTTTTTTCCAGTAGTACTACAAGTCCCAGCAAGCCTCCCCCGCAAGCTGGTACTTGGAGAACCACAAGTACCAGCATGTGGGAGAAAAACGGGCCCGCTGGTACCTGTAGTACTACTGGGAAACAAAATACCCAAATAAAAACAGGACACACACACCGTGACAAGTACAACTTTATTACATACTGCCGACACACACATACTTACCTATGTTGACACGCCGACTGCCACAGTCTCCGACGATCCGAGGGTACCTGTGAAAAAATTATACTCACCAGGCACGGGTTTTTGCGTTTTGTTTTTTTAACAAGTACGTGGATTATACTCTGGACGTGGATTTATCTCTGGACGCTGGAAGGTGAGTATAATTTTTTCACAGGTACCCTCGGATCGTCGGAGACTGTGGCAGTCGGCGTGTCAACATAGGTAAGTATGTGTGTGTCGGCAGTATGTAATAAAGTTGTACTTGTCACGGTGTGTGTGTCCTGTTTTTATTTGGGTATTTTTTTTCCAGTAGTACTACAGGTACCAGCGGGCCCGTTTTTCTCCCGCATGCTGGTACTTGTGGTTCTCCAAGTACCAGCATGCGGGGGAGGCTTACTGGGACTTGTAGTACTACTGGAAAAAACAATATTCTGACATTTTCCTCAAGGCTATCAGCCTCCCATCCGCAGCCCTTGGATGGGGGGGACAGCCTCGGGCTTCACCCCTGGCCCTTGGGTGGCTGGGGGGGGGGACCCCTTGATTGAAGGGGTCCCCACTCCCCCAGGGTACCCCGGCCAGGGGTGACTAGTTGGATATTTAATGCCACGGCCGCAGGGCGCTGTATAAAAGTGACCCCCGGCTGTGGCATTATCTGTCCAGCTAGTGGAGCCCGATGCTGGTGTATAAAATACGGGGGACCCCTACTCTTTTTGTCCCCCGTATTTTTTGCACCAGCATCAGGCGCAGAGCCCGGTGCTGGTTTTAAAAATACGGGGGATCCCCTGTCAAATTTCCCCCCGCATTTTTAGAACCAGGACCAGCTCGAAGAGCCCGAGGCTGGTTATGCTTTGGAGGGGGGACCCCACGCCATTTTTTCCCTTGATTTTACCGTTCCAGCTATAAAAAAAATATAAAAAAATATATATATTTTTAAAAATATATAAATAATACTTGTGCCTCCAAAAAAGACAAACCAAGTACCTAATCCCTTCTAATATAAATAGATATGCTATTACCAAAAAAAAAAAACACCAAAAAAAAACACCATGAAAATGACGAATTTACTGTCTAAAAGCACTGTTGTCGAATTTCCAAACTTGAATTGAATATACTTTGGTCGAATTGCAGCACTTGTATCATTGCAGAAAAGTCGAATTTGACAAAAGTCGAATTTCAAAAAGTCGAATTTTGAAAGTCCGTTTTTTTGACGGAAAGCACTGAATTGCATTGACGATTTTTTTTTTTTGGCGAAAAATTCCCGAAATTCGACAATTCCGGGAATTCGACCGCAATTGCATATACCCCATAGTCAGAACACCGACATTTGAAATTGCAACATGTCAAAATACCGACATTAGTTTTTCTGTTTTTTTTTCTTTTGTCACTGTTGACATAGCTCAACACGGACAACGTCTAAGTGTACCGCTGCACTCTCCATGCTTCGGACACGGTGCCTTGCTGAGCTCGGCACACTATTATATTCCCCCTCCAGGTCCACTGGCATGTAAAGTATGACCAAGGGGTATATTCAATTAAGGGCGAAACTGCTGTCTTGTTGAAAAGACGTCAGTTTTCGACTTTTTCAGGTCGGAAGGGGTTCCGACCTATTCAGTCCCGAGCATTTTTATTCGACAAGTTGGGGAATTCGACTTGTCGAATAGTACGTGAATCGGCGGTATAGCTGCCGATTGGCATGCTTCTGAGGGAAACGGGGCCAAATTCGACAGGTTTTGGCCCCATTTCCGACCATCTCAGTTGGACTTACAAAAAAGTCGAACTGAGATGAGGGACCTGAGAGGAGGAGAGGGGGGAGAGCCACAGGCAGACGGGGGAGAGCCGCGGGCAGACGGGGGACAGCAGTGCTACAGCACAGCGCTGCAGGGGGTGGTCTTCAGTATGCCGACTGTCGGGATCCCGGAACACAGTATACCGGCGCCGGAATCCCGACAGACGGCATACCGACACTTTTTCTACCTCGTGGGGGTCCACGACCCACCTGAAGGGAGAATAAAATAGCGTGGCGCGCTTAGCGCGCCACCGTGCCCGCAGCGTGGCGAGCGCAGCAACCCCGCAAAGGGCTCATTTGCGCTCGCCACGCTGTCGGTATGCCGGTGGTTGGCCTCCCGGCGCCGGTATGCTGGTCGCCGGGAGCCCGGCCGCCGGCATTCTATACTACACCCCGCTGCAGGAGGATGTGTCATAGCCGCCAGTCACGGCAGCGTCCACCCGGCTCCAGCAAGTGAGGTCCCGCTTGCTGGAGCCAGGTGGACGCTGCCGTGAGGTCTGGCGGCTATGACACATCCTCCTACAGTGCTGCTGTACCCCGTCTGCCCGCAGCTGTCCCCCGTCTGCCCACGGCTCTCCCCCCTCTCCGGTCCCTCATCTCAATTCGACTTTTTTAAAGTCGAATTGAGATGGGCATTGAATAGCCCTTGTTGGATCCATTCCGACAAATGCATGTCGGAATGGATCCGACCGTAATTGAATATACCCCCAAGTCTGTTTTTGAGCAAAAATTCCTTAAAAACGCATTTCGGCATTTCAAATGGCGGTATTCTGACTATGTCGGCATTTTCAACATGTCAGCATAATGAATGTCGGTATTTTGCCTGTCGGAATTATGACCGTCGGTATTATGTCCGTCAGTAAATCAAGGGCTACCAGGGGGAAAAGCCTCAGATGAAAACAATATGGAGACACTGGAGATAGTGTTACGTAATGTGATCTAAGTTTGAAGGAGACTTTATCGATCTGCACATTATATACAGGAGATTCTCTCACCTGAGGAGTCTGACGTCCAGTTGGCATAAAACCCTCCTCCGTGCAATGTACTGTCAGCATTGAAGATGACTAATAATTTGTTAGAGCCAGACTGTACCGTTCCTGGGGAGTTGGTGCCACAATACTGTCCCACAATTGGTGCCCCAGGGGAGACACCATTTATTATTGTGACTGAGTCCCAGCGACATACTGAATGGTATTCCACGTCAAAATATGCAAAGGAGAGCTGGTAAGGGAAATCAGAGGTTTGTTGTGGACACATGCAGAATAAAAGAGATCAGTGAAAAACATGGCACATTATTCTAAGAAACACTTTCTACTAACTGTTCTACCAATACGGATAAAAATAAGATTTTAAACCTACCGGTAAATCTTTTTCTCGTAGTCCGTAGAGGATGCTGGGGACTCCGTAAGGACCATTTGGATAGACGGGCTCCGCAGGAGACATGGGCACTTTAAGAAAGACTGTAGGTATGGGTGTGCACTGGCTCCTCCCTCTATGCCCCCCCCCCCCCCCCCTCCAGACCTCAGTTAGATAAACTGTGCCCAGAGGAGACGGACAGTACGAGGAAAGGATTTTTGTTAATCCAAGGGCAAGATTCATACCAGCCACACCAATCACACCGTATAACTTGTGATATACTAACCAGTTAACAGTATGAAAACAACATAGCATCAGTCCAAGACCGATGAAAACTATAACATAACCCTTATGTAAGCAAAACTATATACAAGTCTTGCAGAAGTAGTCCGCACTTTGGACGGGCGCTCAGCATCCTCTACGGACTACGAGAAAAAGATTTACCGGTAGGTTTAAAATCTTATTTTCTCTTACGTCCTAGAGGATGCTGGGGACTCCGTAAGGACCATGGGGATTATACCAAAGCTCCCAAACGGACGGGAGAGTGCGGATGACTCTGCAGCACCGATTGAGCAAACAGGAGGTCCTCCTCAGCCAGGGTATCAAACTTATAGAACTTTGCAAAGGTGTTTGAACCCGACCAAGTAGCAGCTCGGCATAGTTGTAGTGCCGAGACCCCTCGGGCAGTCGCCCAAGACGAGCCCACCTTCCTAGTGGTATGGGCCTTAACCGATTTTGGTAACGGCAATCCAGCCATAGAATGCGCCTGCTTAATCGTGTTACAGATCCAGCGAGCAATAGTCTGCTTTGAAGCAGGGGCGCCAACCTTGTTGGCTGCATATAGGACAAACAGTGCTTCTGTTTTTCTGACTCTAGCCCAGGGCTGGCCAAACCGGTCCTCGAGATCTACCAACAGTTCATGTTTTCCAGGCCTCCTGTAGATCTGTAGAATTGTCAGTTAGGAATGAATGCAGCACATCTTAATTAGTAATGACTACACCTGTGCACCAGCTAGGTGGTCTGGAAAATGTGAACTGTTGGTAGATCTCGAGGACTGGTTTGGCCAGCCCTGCTCTAGCCGTTCTGGCCACGTAAATTTTCAAAGCCCTGACTACATCCAGGGACTCGGAATCCTCCAAGTCTCGTGTAGCCACAGGCACCACAATAGGTTGGTTCATATGAAAAGATGACACCACCTTAGGCAAGAATTGAGGACGGGTCCGCAATTCCGCTCTATCCATATGGAAAACAAGATAGGGGCTTTTATGTGACAAAGCCGCCAATTAAACATAATATAGAAACATAGAATTTGACGGCAGATAAGAACCACTTGGCCCATCTAGTCTGCCCCTTTTTTATTTTAGCCTTTAGGCAATCTCAACCCTTTTTTAACCTTAATTCTTTGTAAGGATATTCATATGCCTGTCCCAAGCATGTTTAAATTGCCCTACAGTCTTAGCCTCTACCACCTCTGATGGGAGGCTATTCCACACATCCACTACCCTTTCTGTGAAGTAATTTTTCCTTAAATTTCCCCTGAACCTTCCCCACCTCCAGTCTCAATGTATGCCCTCGAGTTCTAATACTTCTTTTCCTTTGAAGAATGTTTCCCTCCTGAACTTTGTTAAGACCCTTGATATATTTGAAAGTTTCTATCATGTCCCCCCTTTCCCTTCTCTCCTCCAAACTATACATGTTAAGATCTTTTAGCCTTTCCGGGTAAGTTTTGTGATGTAGGCCATGCACCATTTTAGTTGCCCTTCTTTGTACACTCTCTAATGTATTTATATCCTTCTGGAGATAGGGTCTCCAGAACTGGACACAGTATTCCAGATGGGGCCGTACCAATGACCTATACAGTGGCATTATCACTTCTTTTCTCCTGCTACTGATTCCTCTCCCTATGCAACCAAGCATCTGACTTGCCTTTCTCATTGCTTTGTTGCATTGCTTTCCTGCCTTCAAGTCACTTGAAATAGTGACTCCTAAATCTCTTTCCTCCTCAGTAGTTTCCATTATAGTACCCTTGATACTATACTTAGCCTTTGGGTTTTTGAGACCCAAGTGCATGATTTTGCATTTTTTAGCATTAAACTGTAGTTGCCATGTTCTTGACCATTTCTCAAGCCTACCTAGGTCATCAATCATTTGTTTGACCCCTCCCGGTGTGTCTACCCTGTTGCATATCTTTGTATCATCTGCAAAAAGGCATATCTTCCCTTCAATACCATCTGCAATGTCACCAACAAAGATATTAAAGAGAACTGGACCAAGTACAGATCCCTGGGGTACTCCACTGGTAACATTTCCCTACATAGATTGCACTCCATTAACTACGACTGTCTGTTTCCTATCCTGCAACCAGGTTCTTATCCATTTAACTGATTTATAATCCACCCCCAGGCTTTCAAGTTTATTTAGCAGTCTGCGATGTGGGACAGTGTCAAATTCCTTACTAAAGTCTAGATATGCTACATCTACAGCTCCCCCTTGATCTATTATTTTCATCACAGAGTCAAAAAAGTCAATAAGATTTGTTTGGCATGATCTCCCACCAGTAAATCCATGCTGTTTTGGATCCTGTAAGTTGTTTGATTTAAGATATTCCACTACTCTTTCTTTTAATAGTTTTTCCATTACTTTCCCTACTACTGATGTAAGGCTTACTGGTCTGTAGTTACTTGCTTCTTCCTTGCTTCCACTTTTGTGCAGTGGAACTACATTTGCTCTTTTCCAGTCCTCTGGAATAGCACCTGTATTTAGTGACTGGTTAAATAATTCTGTTAAAGGTGTAACCAGCACATCTTTTAGCTCTTTGAGTATCCTTGGGTGTATCCCATCTGGTCCCATTGATTTATCCACTTTTAGTTTTGAAAGTTCTGTTAGGACCTTCTCCTCTGTAAATGTATTTTCATCTACCTTATTTTTATGAATGTCCTTGCAACATAACTGTGGCCCCATCCCTTCTTCTGTAGTAAATACTGAGCAAAAATAATTTTTTAGGTGATCTGCTATTGCCTTGTCTCCCTCCACCAAATGCCCACTCTCTTTCTTAAGTCTTATTATTCCTCCATTTGATTTTCTCCTTTCACTTATATACTTAAAAAAAGTTTTGCCCCCTTTATCTACTGACTGGGCCATTCACTCCTCAGCTTCTGCCTTTGCACGTCTGATCACTTTCTTAGCATCCTTCCGTCTGTCCAGATACACCTCTTTGTCGTTATTATTTTGAGTCTGTTTGTATTTCCTAAAAGCCATCTTTTTTGCTTTCACACTAGTTGATACTTCTTTTGTGAACCACACTGGCTTCCTTTTCCTGGTGCTTTTCCTAACCATTTTGATACAAAGGTCTGTTGCACTTAGTATTGCACTTTTCAGTTTTTTCCACCTCTCCTGCACTCCTTCCAAGTTCCTCCAGTCTGCCAATGAATCACTTAAACATCTCCCCATTTTTGCAAAGTCAGCATTTCTAAAATCCAACACCTTTGTTTTTGTGTGACAGGAGTTGGATCCTGTCTTTATACTAAACCATACTGCTTGATGATCACTAGATCCCAGGTGCTCACCCACATATATATCAGATATCCTATCACCATTTGTAAGAATTAGATCTAATATTGAGTCTTTGCGAGTGGGCTCCCTCACCAATTGCTTGAGAGATGCTCCCTGTAAGGAATGTAGAAATTTGCCACTTGTAGCTGAACTTACAAAAGACCCCTCCCTATTTACATCAGGTAAATTAAAGTCTCCCAATTCCGACACTCGCCTAGCCGAAGCCAAGGCTAATAACATGACCACCTTCCAAGTGAGATATTTTAACTCCACCGTTTGAAGTGGTTCAAACCAGTGCGACTTAAGGAAACTCAACACCACGTTAAGGTCCCAAGGCGCCACCGGAGGTATAAAAGGAGGCTGAATATGCAGCACTCCCTTCACAAAAGTCTGTACTTCTGGGAGAGAAGCCAATTCTTTTTGAAAGAAAATGGATAATGTCGAAATCTGAACCTTAATGGAGCCTAATTTTAGGCCCAAATTCACTCCAGTCTGTAGGAAGTGAAGGAAACGTCCCAGATGGAATTCTTCCGTAGGAGCATTCTTGGCCTCACACCAAGAAACATATTTTCGCCATATACGGTGATAATGTTTAGCTGTCACGTCCTTCCTAGCCTTTATCAGCGTAGGAATGACCTCATCCGGAATGCCTTTTTCCGCTAGGATCCTGCGTTCAACCGCCCTGCCGTCAAACGCAGCCGCGGTAAGTCTTGGAACAGACAGGGCCCCTGTTGCAACAGGTCTTGTCGTAGAGGAAGAGGCCACGGATCTTCTGTGAGCATTTCCAGCAGATCCGGATACCAGGTCCTTCGTGGCCAATCTGGAACAATGAGAATTGTTCTCACTCCTCTTTTTCTTATTATTCTCAACACCTTGGGTATGAGAGGAAGAGGAGGAAATACATAGACTGACTGGAACACCCACAGTGTCACTAGGGCGTCTACAGCTACCGCCTGAGGGTCTTTTGATCTGGCGCAATACCTCTGTAGCTTTTTGTTGAGGCGGGACGCCATCATGTCTATCTGGGGCAGTCCCCACTGACTTGCAATCTGTGCGAAGACTTCCTGATGAAGTCCCCACTCTCCTGGATGCAGGTCGTGTCTGCTGAGGAAGTCTGCTTCCCAGTTGTCTACTCCCGGAATGAATACTGCTGACAGTGCGCTTGCATGATTTTCCGCCCAGCGAAAAATCCTAGCAGCTTCCGCCATTGCCACTCTGCTCCTTGTGCCGCCTTGGCGGTTTACATGAGCCACTGCGGTGATGTTGTCTGACTGGATCAGAACTGGTTGGTCGCGAAGTAAGGTATCCGCTTGACGTAGGGCGTTGTATATGGCCCTCAGTTTCAGGATGTTGATGTGAAGACAAGTCTCTTGACTTGACCAAAGACCTTGGTCCGTGGTCACCAGGATCCAGTCCTGAATGCCGAAACTGCGGCCTTCTAGAAGGTGAGCACTCTGCAGCCACCACAGGAGAGATACCCTGGCCCTGGGGGACAGGGTGATCAACTGATGAATTTGTAGATGTGACCCGGACCACTTGTCCAGTAGGTCCCATTGGAAAGTCCTCGCATGGAACCTGCCGAAGGGAATGGCTTCGTATGATGCCACCATCTTTCCCAGGACTCGAGTGCAGTGATGCACTGACACCTGTTTTGGCTTCAATAGGTTCCTGACCAGAGTCATGAGTTCCTGAGCTTTTTCTATCGGAAGATAAACCCTTTTCTGGTCTGTATCCAGAATCATGCCCAAGAAGGTCAGACGAGTCGTAGGAACCAACTGCGACTTCGGGATATTGAGAATCCAGCCATGTTGCTGTAACACCTTCAGTGAAAGTGAGACGCTGTTCAGCAACTGCTCTCTTGATCTCGCTTTTATGAGGAGATCGTCCAAGTACGGGATAATTGTGACACCTTGCTTGCGCAGGAGCACCATCATTTCCGCCATTACCTTGGTGAAAATCCTCGGGGCCGTGGAAAGCCCAAACGGCAACGTCTGAAATTGGTAATGACAATCCTGTACCGCAAATCTCAGGTACGCCTGATGAGGTGGATAAATGGGAACATGAAGGTATGCATCCTTTATGTCCAGAGATACCATAAAATCCCCCCCTTCCAGGCTGGCGATGACCGCTCTTAGCGATTCCATCTTGAACTTGAACCTTTTTAAGTATAGGTTCAGGGATTTTAAATTTACAATGGGTCTGACCGAACCGTCCGGTTTCGGGACTACAAACAGGGTTGAGTAATATCCCCTCCCTTGTTGAAGCCGGGGAACCTTGACCACCACCTGTTGAAGATACAATTTGTGAATTGCATTTAACACTATCTCCCTTTCCGGGGGAGAAGCTGGTAGGGCCGATTTGAAAAACCGGCGAGGAGGCACCTCTTCGAATTCCAGCTTGTAACCCTGAGAAACAATTTCTATTGCCCAGGGATCCACCTGTGAGTGAACCCAGATGTGGCTGAAAACTCGAAGACGTGCCCCCACTGGGGCGGACTCCTTTAGCGGAGCCCCAGCGTCATGCGGTGGATTTTGTAGAGGCCGGGGAGGACTTCTGTTCCTGGGACCTAGCTGTGTTGTGCAGCTTTTTCCCTCTGCCCTTACCTCTGGCAAGAAAGGACGCACCTCGTACCTTCTTGTTTCTTTGTGATCGAAAGGACTGCATTTGATAATGTATCGCTTTCTTAGGCTGTGAGGGAATATAAGGCAAAAAATTTGATTTACCAGCTGTAGCTGTGGAGACCAGGTCCGAGAGACCTTCCCCAAACAATTCCTCTCCCGTGTAAGGTAAAACCTCCATATGCCTCTTTGAGTCGACATCACCTGTCCATTGCCGGGTCCATAGGACTCGTCTAGCAGAAATCAACATAGCGTTGATTCTAGAACCCAGTAGACTAATGTCTCTTTGAGCATCTCTCATATATAAGACAGCATCTTTTATATGCCCTATGGTCAATAAAATGGTATCCTTATCTAGGGTCTCAATTTCCGCTGATAAGGTATCTGTCCATGCTGCTACAGCGCTACAAACCCAGGCCGACGCAATCGCCGGTCTGAGTAAGGTACCAGCCAGAATGTGTGTAAATTAGAGATGAGCGGGTTCGGTTCCTCGGAAACCGAACCCGCCCGAACTTCAGGTTTTTTTACACGGGTCCGAGCGACTCGGATCTTCCCGCCTTGCTCGGTTAACCCGAGCGCGCCCGAACGTCATCATCCCGCTGTCGGATTCTCGCGAGGCTCGGATTCTATCGCGAGACTCGGATTCTATATAAGGAGCCGCGCGTCGCCGCCATTTTCACACGTGTATTGAGATTGATAGGGGGAGAACGTGGCTGGCGTCCTCTCCGTTTATAGAGAGTGAGACTAGAGTAGAGAGAGACACAGTATTATTTACTTTAGTAATTTTGGGGAGCATTAGGAGGAGTACTACTACTTGCTGAAGTGATAGTGTGACTGTATATCTGACTTGTGGGGGAGACAGTGGGGAGCAGTTAGAGTCTGAGAGCAGGAGTACATATTTTAACGTACAGTGCACACTTTTGCTGGCACTCTATACCAGTATATATTGTGATTGTCTGCTTAGGAGTACTACTTGCAAGTTGCTGATAGTGTGACCAGTGACCTGACCACCAGTTTAATTAATCACCACCAGTTTAATATATATATATATATATAATTGTATATAATATATATATAATTGTATATGTATACCACCTACCCGTGTTTTTTTTTTTTTCTTTCTTCTTGATACATACTACTATAGTAGCTTACTGTAGCAGTCTGCGGTGCTGCTGAGCTGACAGTGTCCAGCAGGTCCGTCATCAGTCATTACATAATAAATATATATACCTGTCCGGCTGCAGTACTAGTGATATTATATATATATATATTAATTTCATCTCATTATCATCCAGTCTATATTAGCAGCAGACACAGTACGGTAGTCCACGGCTGTAGCTACCTCTGTGTCGGCAGTCGCTGGTCCATCCATAATTGTATACCACCTACCCGTGTTTTTTTTTTTCTCTTTCTTCTTGATACATACTACTATAGTAGCTTACTGTAGCAGTCTGCGGTGCTGCTGAGCTGACAGTGTCCAGCAGGTCCGTCATCAGTCATTACATAATAAATATATATACCTGTCCGGCTGCAGTACTAGTGATATTATATATATATATATATATATATATATTAATTTCATCTCATTATCATCCAGTCTATATTAGCAGCAGACACAGTACGGTAGTCCACGGCTGTAGCTACCTCTGTGTCGGCAGTCGCTGGTCCATCCATAATTGTATACCACCTACCCGTGGTTTTTTTTTTTCTCTTTCTTCTTGATACATACTACTATAGTAGCTTACTGTAGCAGTCTGCGGTGCTGCTGAGCTGACAGTGTCCAGCAGGTCCGTCATCAGTCATTACATAATAAATATATATACCTGTCCGGCTGCAGTACTAGTGATATTATATATATATATATATATATATATATATATTAATTTCATCTCATTATCATCCAGTCTATATTAGCAGCAGACACAGTACGGTAGTCCACGGCTGTAGCTACCTCTGTGTCGGCAGTCGCTGGTCCATCCATAATTGTATACCACCTACCCGTGTTTTTTTTTTTCTCTTTCTTCTTGATACATACTACTATAGTAGCTTACTGTAGCAGTCTGCGGTGCTGCTGAGCTGACAGTGTCCAGCAGGTCCGTCATCAGTCATTACATAATAAATATATATACCTGTCCGGCTGCAGTACTAGTGATATTATATATATATATATATATATATTAATTTCATCTCATTATCATCCAGTCTATATTAGCAGCAGACACAGTCCGGTAGTCCACGGCTGTAGCTACCTCTGTGTCGGCAGTCGCTGGTCCATCCATAATTGTATACCACCTACCCGTGTTTTTTTTTTTTCTTTCTTCTTGATACATACTACTATAGTAGCTCACTGTAGCAGTCTGCGGTGCTGCTGAGCTGACAGTGTCCAGCAGGTCCGTCATCAGTCATTACATAATAAATATATATACCTGTCCGGCTGCAGTACTAGTGATATTATATATATATATATATATATTAATTTCATCTCATTATCATCCAGTCTATATTAGCAGCAGACACAGTACGGTAGTCCACGGCTGTAGCTACCTCTGTGTCGGCAGTCGCTGGTCCATCCATAATTGTATACCACCTACCCGTGTTTTTTTTTTTCTCTTTCTTCTTGATACATACTACTATAGTAGCTTACTGTAGCAGTCTGCGGTGCTGCTGAGCTGACAGTGTCCAGCAGGTCCGTCATCAGTCATTACATAATAAATATATATACCTGTCCGGCTGCAGTACTAGTGATATTATATATATATATATATATATATATAGATATATTAATTTCATCTCATTATCATCCAGTCTATATTAGCAGCAGACACAGTACGGTAGTCCACGGCTGTAGCTACCTCTGTGTCGGCAGTCGCTGGTCCATCCATAATTGTATACCACCTACCCGTGGTTTTTTTTTTCTCTTTCTTCTTGATACATACTACTATAGTAGCTTACTGTAGCAGTCTGCGGTGCTGCTGAGCTGACAGTGTCCAGCAGGTCCGTCATCAGTCATTACATAATAAATATATATACCTGTCCGGCTGCAGTACTAGTGATATATATATATATATATATATATTAATTTCATCTCATTATCATCCAGTCTATATTAGCAGCAGACACAGTACGGTAGTCCACGGCTGTAGCTACCTCTGTGTCGGCGGTCGCTGGTCCATCCATAATTGTATACCACCTACCCGTGGTTTTTTTTTTTCTCTTTCTTCTTGATACATACTACTATAGTAGCTTACTGTAGCAGTCTGCGGTGCTGCTGAGCTGACAGTGTCCAGCAGGTCCGTCATCAGTCATTACATAATAAATATATATACCTGTCCGGCTGCAGTACTAGTGATATTATATATATATATATATATATATATATATATTAATTTCATCTCATTATCATCCAGTCTATATTAGCAGCAGACACAGTACGGTAGTCCACGGCTGTAGCTACCTCTGTGTCGGCAGTCGCTGGTCCATCCATAATTGTATACCACCTACCCGTGGTTTTTTTTTTCTTTCTTCTTGATACATACTACTATAGTAGCTTACTGTAGCAGTCTGCGGTGCTGCTGAGCTGACAGTGTCCAGCAGGTCCGTCATCAGTCATTACATAATAAATATATATACCTGTCCGGCTGCAGTACTAGTGATATTATATATATATATATATATATTAATTTCATCTCATTATCATCCAGTCTATATTAGCAGCAGACACAGTACGGTAGTCCACGGCTATAGCTACCTCTGTGTCGGCAGTCGCTCGTCCATCCATAAGTATACTAGTATCCATCCATCTCCATTGTTTACCTGAGGTGCCTTTTAGTTGTGCCTATTAAAATATGGAGAACAAAAATGTTGAGGTTCCAAAATTAGGGAAAGATCAAGATCCACTTCCACCTCGTGCTGAAGCTGCTGCCACTAGTCATGGCCGAGACGATGAAATGCCAGCAACGTCGTCTGCCAAGGCCGATGCCCAATGTCATAGTACAGAGCATGTAAAATCCAAAACACCAAATATCAGTAAAAAAAGGACTCCAAAATCTAAAATAAAATTGTCGGAGGAGAAGCGTAAACTTGCCAATATGCCATTTACCACACGGAGTGGCAAGGAACGGCTGAGGCCCTGGCCTATGTTCATGGCTAGTGGTTCAGCTTCACATGAGGATGGAAGCACTCAGCCTCTCGCTAGAAAAATGAAAAGACTCAAGCTGGCAAAAGCACCGCAAAGAACTGTGCGTTCTTCGAAATCCCAAATCCACAAGGAGAGTCCAATTGTGTCGGTTGCGATGCCTGACCTTCCCAACACTGGACGTGAAGAGCATGCGCCTTCCACCATTTGCACGCCCCCTGCAAGTGCTGGAAGGAGCACCTGCAGTCCAGTTCCTGATAGTCAGATTGAAGATGTCAGTGTTGAAGTACACCAGGATGAGGAGGATATGGGTGTTGCTGGCGCTGGGGAGGAAATTGACAAGGAGGATTCTGATGGTGAGGTGGTTTGTGTAAGTCAGGCACCCGGGGAGACACCTGTTGTCCGTGGGAGGAATAGGGCCGTTGACATGCCAGGTGAAAATACCCAAAAAATCAGCTCATCGGTGTGGAAGTATTTCAACAGAAATGCGGACAACATTTGTCAAGCCGTGTGTTGCCTTTGTCAAGCTGTAATAAGTAGGGGTAAGGACGTTAACCACCTCGGAACATCCTCCCTTATACGTCACCTGCAGCGCATTCATAATAAGTCAGTGACAAGTTCAAAAACTTTGGGCGACAGCGGAAGCAGTCCACTGACCAGTAAATCCCTTCCTCTTGTAACCAAGCTCACGCAAACCACCCCACCAACTCCCTCAGTGTCAATTTCCTCCTTCACCAGGAATGCCAATAGTCCTGCAGGCCATGTCACTGGCAATTCTGACGAGTCCTCTCCTGCCTGGGATTCCTCCGATGCATCCTTGCGTGTAACGCCTACTGCTGCTGGCGCTGCTGTTGTTGCTGCTGGGAGTCGATGGTCATCCCAGAGGGGAAGTCGTAAGCCCACTTTTACTACTTCCACCAAGCAATTGACTGTCCAACAGTCCTTTGCGAGGAAGATGAAATATCACAGCAGTCATCCTGTTGCAAAGCGGATAACTGAGGCCTTGACAACTATGTTGGTGTTAGACGTGCGTCCGGTATCCGCCGTTAGTTCACAGGGAACTAGACAATTTCTTGAGGTAGTGTGCCCCCGTTACCAAATACCATCTAGGTTCCACTTCTCTAGGCAGGCGATACCGAGAATGTACACGGACGTCAGAAAAAGACTCACCAGTGTCCTAAAAAATGCAGTTGTACCCAATGTCCACTTAACCACGGACATGTGGACAAGTGGAGCAGGGCAGGGTCAGGACTATATGACTGTGACACCCCACTGGGTAGATGTATGGACTCCCGCCGCAAGAACAGCAGCGGCGGCACCAGTAGCAGCATCTCGCAAACGCCAACTCTTTCCTAGGCAGGCTACGCTTTGTATCACCGGTTTCCAGAATACGCACACAGCTGAAAACCTCTTACGGCAACTGAGGAAGATCATCGCGGAATGGCTTACCCCAATTGGACTCTCCTGTGGATTTGTGGCATCGGACAACGCCAGCAATATTGTGTGTGCATTAAATATGGGCAAATTCCAGCACGTCCCATGTTTTGCACATACCTTGAATTTGGTGGTGCAGAATTATTTAAAAAACGACAGGGGCGTGCAAGAGATGCTGTCGGTGGCCAGAAGAATTGCGGGACACTTTCGGCGTACAGGCACCACGTACAGAAGACTGGAGCACCACCAAAAATGCCTGAACCTGCCCTGCCATCATCTGAAGCAAGAAGTGGTAACGAGGTGGAATTCAACCCTCTATATGCTTCAGAGGTTGGAGGAGCAGCAAAAGGCCATTCAAGCCTATACAATTGAGCACGATATAGGAGGTGGAATGTACCTGTCTCAAGCGCAGTGGAGAATGATTTCAACGTTGTGCAAGGTTCTGCAACCTTTTGAACTTGCCACACGTGAAGTCAGTTCAGACACTGCCAGCCTGAGTCAGGTCATTCCCCTCATCAGGCTTTTGCAGAAGAAGCTGGAGGCATTGAAGGAGGAGCTAAAAGGGAGCGATTCCGCTAGGCATGTGGGACTTGTGGATGGAGCCCTTAATTCGCTTAACAAGGATTCACGGGTGGTCAATCTGTTGAAATCAGAGCACTACATTTTGGCCACCGTGCTCGATCCTAGATTTAAAACCTACCTTGGATCTCTCTTTCCGGCAGACACAAGTCTGCTGGGGTTGAAAGACCTGCTGGTGACAAAATTGTCAAGTCAAGCGGAACGCGACCTGTCAACATCTCCTCCTTCACATTCTCCCGCAACTGGGGGTGCGAGGAAAAGGCTCAGAATTCCGAGCCCACCCGCTGGCGGTGATGCAGGGCAGTCTGGAGCGACTGCTGATGCTGACATCTGGTCCGGACTGAAGGACCTGACAACGATTACGGACATGTCATCTACTGTCACTGCATATGATTCTCTCACCATTGAAAGAATGGTGGAGGATTATATGAGTGACCGCATCCAAGTAGGCACGTCAGACAGTCCGTACGTATACTGGCAGGAAAAAGAGGCAATTTGGAGGCCCTTGCACAAACTGGCTTTATTCTACCTAAGTTGCCCTCCCACAAGTGTGTACTCCGAAAGAGTGTTTAGTGCCGCCGCTCACCTTGTCAGCAATCGGCGTACGAGGTTACTTCCAGAAAATGTGGAGAAGATGATGTTCATTAAAATGAATTATAATCAATTCCTCCGTGGAGACATTGACCAGCAGCAATTGCCTCCACAAAGTACACAGGGAGCTGAGATGGTGGATTCCAGTGGGGACGAATTGATAATCTGTGAGGAGCGGGATGTACACGGTGATATATCGGAGGATGATGATGAGGTGGACATCTTGCCTCTGTAGAGCCAGTTTGTGCAAGGAGAGATTAATTGCTTCTTTTTCGGTGGGGGTCCAAACCAACCCGTCATTTCAGTCACAGTCGTGTGGCAGACCCTGTCACTGAAATGATGGGTTGGTTAAAGTGTGCATGTCCTGTTTATACAACATAAGGGTGGGTGGGAGGGCCCAAGGACAATTCCATCTTGCACCTCTTTTTTCTTTCATTTTTATTTGCGTCATGTGCTGTTTGGGGAGTGTTTTTTGGAAGGGCCATCCTGCGTGACACTGCAGTGCCACTCCTAGATGGGCCAGGTGTTTGTGTCGGCCACTAGGGTCGCTTATCTTACTCACACAGCTACCTCATTGCGCCTCTTTTTTTCTTTGCGTCATGTGCTGTTTGGGGGGTGTTTTTTGGAAGGGCCATCCTGCGTGACACTGCAGTGCCACTCCTAGATGGGCCAGGTGTTTGTGTCGGCCACTAGGGTCGCTTAGCTTACTCACACAGCTACCTCATTGCGCCTCTTTTTTTCTTCTTTGCGTCATGTGCTGTTTGGGGAGTGTTTTTTGGAAGGGCCATCCTGCGTGACACTGCAGTGCCACTCCTAGATGGGCCAGGTGTTTGTGTCGGCCACTAGGGTCGCTTATCTTACTCACACAGCTACCTCATTGCGCCTCTTTTTTTCTTCTTTGCGTCATGTGCTGTTTGGGGAGTGTTTTTTGGAAGGGCCATCCTGCGTGACACTGCAGTGCCACTCCTAGATGGGCCAGGTGTTTGTGTCGGCCACTAGGGTCGCTTATCTTACTCACACAGCTACCTCATTGCGCCTCTTTTTTTCTTTGCGTCATGTGCTGTTTGGGGAGTGTTTTTTGGAAGGGCCATCCTGCGTGACACTGCAGTGCCACTCCTAGATGGGCCAGGTGTTTGTGTCGGCCACTAGGGTCGCTTAGCTTACTCACACAGCTACCTCATTGCGCCTCTTTTTTTCTTCTTTGCGTCATGTGCTGTTTGGGGAGTGTTTTTTGGAAGGGCCATCCTGCGTGACACTGCAGTGCCACTCCTAGATGGGCCAGGTGTTTGTGTCGGCCACTAGGGTCGCTTATCTTACTCACACAGCTACCTCATTGCGCCTCTTTTTTTCTTTGCGTCATGTGCTGTTTGGGGAGTGTTTTTTGGAAGGGCCATCCTGCGTGACACTGCAGTGCCACTCCTAGATGGGCCAGGTGTTTGTGTCGGCCACTAGGGTCGCTTATCTTACTCACACAGCTACCTCATTGCGCCTCTTTTTTTCTTTGCGTCATGTGCTGTTTGGGGAGTGTTTTTTGGAAGGGCCATCCTGCGTGACACTGCAGTGCCACTCCTAGATGGGCCAGGTGTTTGTGTCGGCCACTAGGGTCGCTTAGCTTACTCACACAGCTACCTCATTGCGCCTCTTTTTTTCTTCTTTGCGTCATGTGCTGTTTGGGGAGTGTTTTTTGGAAGGGCCATCCTGCGTGACACTGCAGTGCCACTCCTAGATGGGCCAGGTGTTTGTGTCGGCCACTAGGGTCGCTTATCTTACTCACACAGCTACCTCATTGCGCCTCTTTTTTTCTTTGCGTCATGTGCTGTTTGGGGAGTGTTTTTTGGAAGGGCCATCCTGCGTGACACTGCAGTGCCACTCCTAGATGGGCCAGGTGTTTGTGTCGGCCACTAGGGTCGCTTAGCTTACTCACACAGCAACCTCATTGCGCCTCTTTTTTTCTTCTTTGCGTCATGTGCTGTTTGGGGAGTGTTTTTTGGAAGGGCCATCCTGCGTGACACTGCAGTGCCACTCCTAGATGGGCCAGGTGTTTGTGTCGGCCACTAGGGTCGCTTATCTTACTCACACAGCTACCTCATTGCGCCTCTTTTTTTCTTCTTTGCGTCATGTGCTGTTTGGGGAGTGTTTTTTGGAAGGGCCATCCTGCGTGACACTGCAGTGCCACTCCTAGATGGGCCAGGTGTTTGTGTCGGCCACTAGGGTCGCTTAGCTTACTCACACAGCTACCTCATTGCGCCTCTTTTTTTCTTCTTTGCGTCATGTGCTGTTTGGGGAGTGTTTTTTGGAAGGGCCATCCTGCGTGACACTGCAGTGCCACTCCTAGATGGGCCAGGTGTTTGTGTCGGCCACTAGGGTCGCTTAGCTTAGTCATCCAGCGACCTCGGTGCAAATTTTAGGACTAAAAATAATAGTGTGAGGTGTGAGGTGTTCAGAATAGACTGAAAATGAGTGGAAATTATGGTTTTTGAGGTTAATAATACTTTGGGATCAAAATGACCCCCAAATTCTATGATTTAAGCTGTTTTTTAGTGTTTTTTGAAAAAAAAACCCGAATCCAAAACACACCCGAATCCGACAAAAAAAATTCGGTGAGGTTTTGCCAAAACGCGGTCGAACCCAAAACACGGCCGCGGAACCGAACCCAAAACCAAAACACAAAACCCGAAAAATTTCAAGTGCACATCTCTAGTGTAAATGCACTTCAAGGTAACCTCCTGCTTGCGGTCAGCAGGATCCCTGAGGGTAGCCGTATCATGGGATGGCAGCGCTACCTTTTTGGATAAGCGTGTCAATGCTTTGTCCACCCTAGGGGAGGATTCCCACCGTATCCTGTCCGTTGGCGGGAAAGGATACGCCATAAGAATCCTTTTGGGAATCTGCAGTTTTTTGTCTGGAGATTTACAGAAATGGGTTCTCTGCGCACTGAGGTGTTAATCTGAGGCGGGGTGTGCTGCTGGTAATGAGGGGTGTCCCACCCCCCCTTAAATGGTAAGTATACAGATGTGGATAAATCCACAGGGAACCAGCGCTCAAACCCTATTTGTAGTGGTGAATGTACGGTTATAAAGTGAAACTAAAATCAATAATGAAAAAGCAGGTAATATACTTAAGGTGGTTTATTCTAAGATGCTGAGATACTTTCTTTCCCAACGGGTATAGATTCGGTTTAAAAGTCAATCAGTGATTGGGGCACGCTCCTGGTTTGAGCTTAAATTCTGAAGTGCAAGGTTCAATTGAAAGAACAAATGCTGTAATCTTTGTAAAGTCGAAAAAAAAGAAAAAGAAAAATGCCACAAAAAAATATTAATGATAATATGTACTAAAGTCCAAACGGTTTACAAGTCTATACAGACAGCGGCGTCCCGCTAATCTGTGCTCTGAAGTGAAGGATTCTCTTGTGAAGTGATGAACAGTTGACAGCGGTAGTGTATGCTTTGGTTAGAGTGGAGAATAAGGACCCTGGACTGGCGCTATTCCTCCTGCAGCACGTCCCACAGTAGAGTGCCCGAATCAGGCCCGCTCTGTGGGGCCGCTGACCTGGGGTGTGCGCCTGTCACAGAGGCGAAGTGGACCCGGCCGGAGCTCTCCGAGCGGCTGGCTGCGCCTCTCCTCCTCCTACAGGGACTTACCTTCTCCCTTCCCCTCCGCCTTCCACTCTCCGCTGTCTCGGGCTTCTTCCGTCGCCTGGCAACCGGTTGCTTCCGGAACTCCGGATCACGTGACCGGATGGTTTGCGGAAAGGATTAGCAGTACTGTCCTTCTTTGTAGTGAATATTCGTCCTCAGTCCAATGTAGTATAGATGGGTAGCTCCAACGCGTTTCGACCTGTTAGGGTCTTCCTCTGGGAGTCATTTGTGTGTTTAGGTTGCAGGAATTTAAGGTGTCCTGATAGGGTGGGATCAATTCCCATTGGTCCTCTGATCTGGCTTTGTGATTGGCTCACAGCTTGTCAATCGAAGTTTATGGGAGGATGTGACATCATCACAGTGCTTTAGAGTGTGCCCAGTATTATCTGGCTTTGTGATTGGCTCTCAGCTTGTCAATCAAAGTTTATGGGAGGATGTGACATCATCACAGTGCTTTAGAGTGTGCCCAGTATTATCTGGCTTTGTGATTGGCTCACAGCTTGTCAATCAAAGTTTATGGGAGGATGTGACATCATCACAGTGCTTTATAGTGTGCCCAGTATTGAAAAAAGGAAAATAATGGAAAAATATATCCGTAGTGAAAAGGATATATATAAAGTTACAATATAGCAGTTATATGAATCAAACTTACAGAATGGTGTTAATACTCAAAATAATGAACCTTGGGATATTTTGAGGCTATGTTCAAAAGCATGAGAATAATGATTAACCCTCTACAGCATTAACCAATGCCTGTCACTACTTTGATGTAAGAATATCATAGAATAGTGAATGTAGCTGCTGTTGAATTAAATTGAAATGGGATATGTCTTCATTTGCATATGACAGACCTAATTTCGTTGTCAATGTTGAGCCCTTTGGGGGCCAGTGTCCCTAAATTAATCATCATGCACAGTTCTTCCTTATTGATTCTGGAGATGTAATCACCTCCTCTCCAGTTCTTTTTGACCTCTTTTACACCAGTGAACTTAAGTAGAGCAGGGTTTGAGTTGTGAAACTCTTTGAAATGTTGGGATAATGGGTGGTCTTCTGTGCCTTTCCTAATGTTGCGTACGTGTTCCCCAATTCTGACTTTCAGTGGTCGTATTGTTCTTCCTACGTATTGTTTAACACATGGGCATTGGAGGATGTATATAATGCCCTTGCTGTGGCATGTCAACCTATCCCTTATCTTATACTCATGTGTATTCGCCTCAGATATTATGCTATATGTTGGTGTAGTACTCCTGGAATTGGTTACCTTACAACCTACACATGTCCCGCAATGGAAAAACCCTCCTTTGCTATGTGAGCCATCAATGGTAGTCTGTGTGGTGTTTGTCGGAGGTATGCAGCTATGTATAAGTTTTTGTTTAATGTCTGGAGCTTTTTTGTATACTACCTTAGGATTCTGTGGTAGTATCTCTGCCAAGGTGTCATCTTGTAGTAATATTGGCCAGTGTTTTTTGAGGATCTTCTTGACTTTATGTGCCTGGTCAGAATATTGTGTGATGAATATAGGTCCTTCAGTCATATTTTTTTGTGCAGATTTGTCCTTGTAGTCCAAAAGTGTTGAGCGATCATTTGCTCGAACTGTGTCAAAGGCCCTTTTTACCAAGTCAGGGTGATAATTTTTCTCTTTGAATCTTTCACTCAGGGTGTGTCCCTGTGTGTCGTAATCATTTAGCCTAGAGCAGTTGCGTCTAAGTCTTTTAAACTGGCCCATCGGGATACCGTTGAGCCAGGTAGGATGATGTCCACTTGAGGCTAGTATAAAGCTATTTACATCAACTGCTTTATTGAATGTGTTGGTGTGCAATGTCCCTTCCTTTACAAAGATATTGAGATCTAGAAATTCCACCTTTTCTTGACTGTAATGTGAGGTGAATTGCAGATTGCGGTCATTGTTGTTGAGATGTGATAGAAAGCTCTTAAGTGATTGTTCGTCCCCTTTCCAGATGAAAAAGACATCATCTATATACCTGGTCCAGAGGACGAGATTTGCGCCAAGGTCTGGGTCTGACCATATGATGTTGTCTTCCCATTTACTCATAAAGAGGTTTGCGTAACTTGGCGCAAATCTCGTCCCCATGGCGGTCCCTGTGGTTTGCAGAAAGAAATCGTTATCGAACCAGACATAGTTGTGAGTCAGTATGTAGTCTATTCCTCCTAGAATGAATTCCCGCTGTTCTATCTTCATGTCTGGGTCGTTGTCTAGGTAATGTTGTATGCTACGTCGTCCCTGTGTGTGATCTATAACTGAGTACAAGGATGTTACATCGCTTGTAGCTAGCCAATAATTGTCTTCCCATGAAATAGATTGCAGTTTCTGTAGGATGTCCGTGGTATCTTTGAGGTACGATTTTTGCTGTTTAACATACGGCTGCAGGAAAGTGTCAATGTACTGTGATAGATTGGAACTGATGGAACCTATGCCGGAAATAATAGGTCTACCTGGTGGTTTGGTAGGATGTTTATGAATTTTTGGTAAGTAATAAAATACCGGTATTATGGGATGTTGTGTATCCAGGTAAGTGTGTTCCTGTGTGGATAGAATGCCTATGTCTAGTCCCTCTTTGAGTAGAGTTTGTAATTGTTGTTTGAACAAGGTTGTGGGGTCTCCTTTAAGTTTCTTATAGGTGTTAGTGTCATTAAGGATCCTATTCGCCTCCTCCATGTAGTCCGCTTTATTGAGAAGTACTATCCCCCCTCCCTTATCAGCTGGCTTTATGATTATATCAGTATTTTTACTTAGATCAGAGATGGCTCTCCTTTCCTTATTGGTCATGTTCAATTGTCTGGGCCTGGGATTCTGTCTATCTAGTTTCATGATGTCCTTTTCCACCATGCTGGTAAATGTGGCTATGTGGTTGCCCGTCATGTAGCTGGGATAGAACTGTGATTTGGGTTTTAAACTGGTATGTACAAATGGGTCATTGCTGGTGGGTTTATGTTGCGGTATCGGTGTCTTATGAAAAAATTTCTTGAGTGTCAGTTTGCGGGTGAATTTTTGGATGTCCATGTAGGTTTCAAATTTATTGAGTGATCTAGTTGGTGCAAATTTGATTCCCTTATCCAGGGCACTAACTTGGTGAGTGTCTAAGATGACGTTACTAAGGTTGAAAATCCCTTGTCCTTTCTTGTCAGTGTTAGTCACGGCCCGTGTCTGCCTTTTTTGTCCTCCCCTGCATCCTCGTCTGGTTCTGACAGTTTCCTTTTCGATGATTTGTTGTGTGTTATGACAGACCCTTCCTGGTAGATGCGGTCTGTCATTGTTCCTAAAAAATCCTGATCTGCACATTGGAGTAATGTGCCAACCTCTGCTGACTCAATGTTAATTGTAGCGGTGAGTGTGTTCTTTTCGGTTTGGTCTATGTGTAGAGGTAAGAAGTTAAGTGCTGCTAACTCAGTGTCCAGCCACCCTTGTTCTAGAGAGTGTCTCGCTAGTTTGTGTGGTATTTCCTCTTCAATGTCGTATACAGAGAAGGAAGTGTCACAGTCTGTACTGGTAGTGGAATCCAGTGATGTATCGATTGTCTTATGTTGTAGATTCTTGCAAGTTTCTTTGGGGGTTTTTGAGTATAACTTTGTCATGTACTGTTGATATGTTAATCTTAATCTTTTGTAAGATAAACATATCAACAGTACATGACAAAGTTATACTCAAAAACCCCCAAAGAAACTTGCAAGAATCTACAACATAAGACAATCGATACATCACTGGATTCCACTACCAGTACAGACTGTGACACTTCCTTCTCTGTATACGACATTGAAGAGGAAATACCACACAAACTAGCGAGACACTCTCTAGAACAAGGGTGGCTGGACACTGAGTTAGCAGCACTTAACTTCTTACCTCTACACATAGACCAAACCGAAAAGAACACACTCACCGCTACAATTAACATTGAGTCAGCAGAGGTTGGCACATTACTCCAATGTGCAGATCAGGATTTTTTAGGAACAATGACAGACCGCATCTACCAGGAAGGGTCTGTCATAACACACAACAAATCATCGAAAAGGAAACTGTCAGAACCAGACGAGGATGCAGGGGAGGACAAAAAAGGCAGACACGGGCCGTGACTAACACTGACAAGAAAGGACAAGGGATTTTCAACCTTAGTAACGTCATCTTAGACACTCACCAAGTTAGTGCCCTGGATAAGGGAATCAAATTTGCACCAACTAGATCACTCAATAAATTTGAAACCTACATGGACATCCAAAAATTCACCCGCAAACTGACACTCAAGAAATTTTTTCATAAGACACAGATACCGCAACATAAACCCACCAGCAATGACCCATTTGTACATACCAGTTTAAAACCCAAATCACAGTTCTATCCCAGCTACATGACGGGCAACCACATAGCCACATTTACCAGCATGGTGGAAAAGGACATCATGAAACTAGATAGACAGAATCCCAGGCCCAGACAATTGAACATGACCAATAAGGAAAGGAGAGCCATCTCTGATCTAAGTAAAAATACTGATATAATCATAAAGCCAGCTGATAAGGGAGGGGGGATAGTACTTCTCAATAAAGCGGACTACATGGAGGAGGCGAATAGGATCCTTAATGACACTAACACCTATAAGAAACTTAAAGGAGACCCCACAACCTTGTTCAAACAACAATTACAAACTCTACTCAAAGAGGGACTAGACATAGGCATTCTATCCACACAGGAACACACTTACCTGGATACACAACATCCCATAATACCGGTATTTTATTACTTACCAAAAATTCATAAACATCCTACCAAACCACCAGGTAGACCTATTATTTCCGGCATAGGTTCCATCAGTTCCAATCTATCACAGTACATTGACACTTTCCTGCAGCCGTATGTTAAACAGCAAAAATCGTACCTCAAAGATACCACGGACATCCTACAGAAACTGCAATCTATTTCATGGGAAGACAATTATTGGCTAGCTACAAGCGATGTAACATCCTTGTACTCAGTTATAGATCACACACAGGGACGACGTAGCATACAACATTTCCTAGACAACGACCCAGACATGAAGATAGAACAGCGGGAATTCATTCTAGGAGGAATAGACTACATACTGACTCACAACTATGTCTGGTTCGATAACGATTTCTTTCTGCAAACCACAGGGACCGCCATGGGGACGAGATTTGCGCCAAGTTACGCAAACCTCTTTATGAGTAAATGGGAAGACGACATCATATGGTCAGACCCAGACCGTGGCGCAAATCTCGTCCTCTGGACCAGGTATATAGATGATGTCTTTTTCATCTGGAAAGGGGACGAACAATCACTTAAGAGCTTTCTATCACATCTCAACAACAATGACCGCAATCTGCAATTCACCTCACATTACAGTCAAGAAAAGGTGGAATTTCTAGATCTCAATATCTTTGTAAAGGAAGGGACATTGCACACCAACACATTCAATAAAGCAGTTGATGTAAATAGCTTTATACTAGCCTCAAGTGGACATCATCCTACCTGGCTCAACGGTATCCCGATGGGCCAGTTTAAAAGACTTAGACGCAACTGCTCTAGGCTAAATGATTACGACACACAGGGACACACCCTGAGTGAAAGATTCAAAGAGAAAAATTATCACCCTGACTTGGTAAAAAGGGCCTTTGACACAGTTCGAGCAAATGATCGCTCAACACTTTTGGACTACAAGGACAAATCTGCACAAAAAAATATGACTGAAGGACCTATATTCATCACACAATATTCTGACCAGGCACATAAAGTCAAGAAGATCCTCAAAAAACACTGGCCAATATTACTACAAGATGACACCTTGGCAGAGATACTACCACAGAATCCTAAGGTAGTATACAAAAAAGCTCCAGACATTAAACAAAAACGTATACATAGCTGCATACCTCCGACAAACACCACACAGACTACCATTGATGGCTCACATAGCAAAGGAGGGTTTTTCCATTGCGGGACATGTGTAGGTTGTAAGGTAACCAATTCCAGGAGTACTACACCAACATATAGCATAATATCTGAGGCGAATACACATGAGTATAAGATAAGGGATAGGTTGACATGCCACAGCAAGGGCATTATATACATCCTCCAATGCCCATGTGTTAAACAATACGTAGGAAGAACAATACGACCACTGAAAGTCAGAATTGGGGAACACGTACGCAACATTAGGAAAGGCACAGAAGACCACCCATTATCCCAACATTTCAAAGAGTTTCACAACTCAAACCCTGCTCTACTTAAGTTCACTGGTGTAAAAGAGGTCAAAAAGAACTGGAGAGGAGGTGATTACATCTCCAGAATCAATAAGGAAGAACTGTGCATGATGATTGATTTAGGGACACTGGCCCCCAAAGGGCTCAACATTGACAACGAAATTAGGTCTGTCATATGCAAATGAAGACATATCCCATTTCAATTCAATTCAACAGCAGCTACATTCACTATTCTATGATATTCTTACATCAAAGTAGTGACAGGCATTGGTTAATGCTGTAGAGGGTTAATCATTATTCTCATGCTTTTGAACATAGCCTCAAAATATCCCAAGGTTCATTATTTTGAGTATTAACACCATTCTGCAAGTTTGATTCATATAACTGCTATATTGTAACTTTATATATATCCTTTTCACTACGGATATATTTTTCCATTATTTTCCTTTTTTCAATACTGGGCACACTATAAAGCACTGTGATGATGTCACATCCTCCCATAAACTTTGATTGACAAGCTGTGAGCCAATCACAAAGCCAGATAATACTGGGCACACTCTAAAGCACTGTGATGATGTCACATCCTCCCATAAACTTTGATTGACAAGCTGTGAGCCAATCACAAAGCCAGATAATACTGGGCACACTCTAAAGCACTGTGATGATGTCACATCCTCCCATAAACTTCGATTGACAAGCTGTGAGCCAATCACAAAGCCAGATCAGAGGACCAATGGGAATTGATCCCACCCTATCAGGACACCTTAAATTCCTGCAACCTAAACACACAAATGACTCCCAGAGGAAGACCCTAACAGGTCGAAACGCGTTGGAGCTACCCATCTATACTACATTGGACTGAGGACGAATATTCACTACAAAGAAGGACAGTACTGCTAATCCTTTCCGCAAACCATCCGGTCACGTGATCCGGAGTTCCGGAAGCAACCGGTTGCCAGGCGACGGAAGAAGCCCGAGACAGCGGAGAGTGGAAGGCGGAGGGGAAGGGAGAAGGTAAGTCCCTGTAGGAGGAGGAGAGACGCAGCCAGCCGCTCGGAGAGCTCCGGCCGGGTCCACTTCGCCTCTGTGACAGGCGCACACCCCAGGTCAGCGGCCCCACAGAGCGGGCCTGATTCGGGCACTCTACTGTGGGACGTGCTGCAGGAGGAATAGCGCCAGTCCAGGGTCCTTATTCTCCACTCTAACCAAAGCATACACTACCGCTGTCAACTGTTCATCACTTCACAAGAGAATCCTTCACTTCAGAGCACAGATTAGCGGGACGCCGCTGTCTGTATAGACTTGTAAACCGTTTGGACTTTAGTACATATTATCATTAATATTTTTTTGTGGCATTTTTCTTTTTCTTTTTTTTCGACTTTACAAAGATTACAGCATTTGTTCTTTCAATTGAACCTTGCACTTCAGAATTTAAGCTCAAACCAGGAGCGTGCCCCAATCACTGATTGACTTTTAAACCGAATTTATACCTGTTGGGAAAGAAAGTATCTCAGCATCTTAGAATAAACCACCTTAAGTATATTACCTGCTTTTTCATTATTGATTTTAGTTTCACTTTATAACCGTACATTCACCACTACAAATAGGGTTTGAGCGCTGGTTCCCTGTGGATTTATCCACATCTGTATACTTTTTGTCTGGAGATTCCCAAGCTTTTTCACATAATTCGTTCAACTCATGTGAGGGGGGAAAGGTTACCTCAGGTTTCTTTCCCTTATACATGTGTACCCTCATGTCAGGGACAGGGGGTTCCTCTGTGATGTGCAAAACATCTTTTATTGCAATAATCATATATCGAATACATTTAGCCAATTTTGGCTGTAACTTTGCATCATCGTAGTCGACACTGGAGTCAGAATCCGTGTCGGTATCTGTGTCTACTATTTGGGATAGTGGGCGCTTTTGAGACCCCGAAGGTCCCTGCGACATAGGGACAGACATGTGTTGACTCCCTGGCTGTTCCCTAGCTTCAGCTTTGTCTAATCTTTTGTGCAATAAATTTACATTAGCACTTAAAACATTCCACATATCCATCCAGTCAGGTGTCGGCGTTGTTGACGGAGACACCACATTCATTTTCTCCTCCTCCTCCCCCTGAAAGCCTTCTACCTCAGACATGTCGACACACGCGTACCGACACACCACACACTCAGGGAATCCTCTTATCTGAAGACAGTTCCCCCACTAGGCCCTTTGGAGAGACAGAGAGAGAGTATGCCAGCACACACCCAGCGCTGTATGACCCAGGAAAAAACACTATATAAATATATGTTTACCCAGTAGCGCTGTTTGTACATATATATATGCGCCAAATGATGTGCCCTCCCCCTTCTTCAAAACCCTCTTTCACTGTGGAATAAGCAGGGGAGAGTCCGGGGAGCTTCCTCTCAGCGCTGTGCTGTGGAGAAAATGGCGCTGGTGAGTGCTGAGGGAGAAGCCCCGCCCCCTCGGCGGCGGGCTTCTGTCCCGCTCAAATATACTAAAAACTGGTGGGGGCTCTTTATATATACAGTTCCCAGCTGTATATATAGATATTTTTGCCAAAGAGAGGTTTATATGCTGCCCAGGGCGCCCCCCCTGCGCCCTGCACCCTTACAGTGATTGCCGTGTGTGAGGTGTATGGGAGCAATGGCGCACAGCTTCACCGCTGTGCGTTACCTCAGTGAAGATCATTAAGTCTTCTGCCGCCTTTGAAGTCTTCTTTGTTTCTCATACTCACCCGGCTTCTAACTTCCGGCTCTGTGAGGAGGACGGCGGCGCGGCTCTGGGACGGACGGCGAGGGTGAGACCTGCGTACCGATCCCTCTGGAGCTAATGGTGTCCAGTAACCTAAGAAACAGAGCCTTGAAACTCACAGAAGTAGGTCTGCTTCTCTCTCCTCAGTCCCTCGATGCAGGGAGTCTGTTGCCAGCAGTGCTCCCTGAAAATAAAAAAACTAACAAATATACTTTCTGACAGGAAACTCAGGAGAGCTCCCCTGTAATGCACCCAGTCTCCTCTGGGCACAGTAGTAAACTGAAGTCTGGAGGAGGGGCATAGAGGGAGGAGCCAGTGCACACCCAGATCTAAAGTCTTTCTTAAAGTGCCCATGTCTCCTGCGGAGCCCGTCTATCCCCATGGTCCTTACGGAGTCCCCAGCATCCTCTAGGACGTAAGAGAAAGGAAATATTTGAAAAAAAAAATATTCGAGATATAATTCCTTTTTTAATACACATTTAAACAGAACCAGTTCAGCACATTCAGAGGGTAAATAGATCTGTGACTTGTGCTTATTTCTAAATATGTATATTTCCTGTTTTTCTTCTCCCAATATGAATGCATACCTTATACGGGATTTAGTCATGTTACCGGCAGTCGGGATCTCGGCGGTCAGTATACCGACGCCGGGATCCTGATTGCTTGAAATACCGACCGTCGGAATGCCAACACACAGGGACTATTCCCACTCGTAGGTGTTCATAACACCCACAGAGTGAGAATAGAACCTGTGGTGAGCGCAGCGAGTTACCAAGGGGCTTCGTTGCGCTTGCCCCCCTGCAGGCATTCTAGCGGCCGGGATCCTGGCGCCAGTCAAGCGCTCCCAACCCCATATACCTCATTATGTAATACACACAGTTTTCACCTAGACTAGCGATTCTCAGGTACATCCTCCTCAATACAACCATCAGAAGCGTCTCAACATGGCCGCTGTCATAGTACTGGTGTATTTGGTGAAGTCTAATATATACATATATAGGCAGGGTAGATAAACAAGTGGGTAGTCAGACATATGGGAGTCTGGGAGCGGGCTTATAGAGGAAAGACAAGCAGAGTGCTGTGTCCAGTACAGCGGCTGCTCAGTGAAAAATAGCGGCACAGCTGATCCCCGGTTAAGGCAGCCAGCACATATATTACATACAACATAACATGTACAGTATGATTATATGTGCTAAACATCCCCTCCCCTTTCCCCCAATGCAATGTGTGGTCTGTGGCCACTCATGTTGGAACCTTTTCTACACAGATTTGTGACCTAGAAGCGCACAGATGTATAGGGACCGCAAGCCCCGATGGTCGGTCTGTACTAGCTATGTAGTATTATAGCTTATTGACATTCTAGTGGTGTGAATAAGACGCACATTTTGAGCAAACAAGTACGCTTGCTTGTTGTATGTAAGTCACATGGACCCTTGGGCTCCAAGCAGGGCTGTCTGGTGTACCTAGAGCAAAGGTGTATGAGGACACATAGCAGTATTGTGGATGCACTAGAGAGAAATAACAGCAGCAGGAACAGTAATTATTAATCATGTCTATATATCGTCAGAATGTCTCATAGAAGACTCACAGTGATGATGTGTCCTTCTAGGGCCTCCAGCTGCCATGCACAGTGGCTCAGGCCAGGGTAGTTCCCAGGATAGTTGGGACTTGTTATAACTCCACTTTCTCCACTTTGAATTCCCCCACAGCCTGTAAGTCAAAATATCTAGTCACATATATAAATGCATAGCAATGCCCTTCCTGTATGCCAGGTATGGCACATTAGTTTAAGTTAGCCCGTGTTTGTCCTGCACCCTACAACAGCACTGTCCACTGCTCATATACTCTAGGTAAGGGACAAGCATTTTAACTCTAGATATGTGCCATATAATTTATAACAGTTAAAAGAAAAACCAGAACAAAGAAGATCTCAAGTCATGATTGGTTAAGCCAAACCTATGCCCAAATCATCATTAATTTAATAGTAGTTATTTATATATCACACACATATTACACAGCGCATTGTAGAGAGTCATTTACATCAATCTCTGTTCAGTGGAGCTTACAATCTATATATATATATGCATACCATATTTGCCAACTTTTAATTTCTTTTCTCTGGGGGCGGGTGTGGGCTCTGAGGTAATCTGGTCCTGTCTGCATCATGGAAAAATGCCACAATATGCAGGTTCCTGGGGAAGGGGCGAAGTTAAAACAATGCAATTTGCATAATGTTAGCCCTGATCCCTCCCTTCGGACCTGGGATTCCTGGTATCATCTCCCCATTCTGTCCACTTCACTAAGAAGTGGGTGGTATGTGGAAGATCCACTCCCCTCTTCCTGTGGTCCAGAGGACTACCTGAA
This sequence comes from Pseudophryne corroboree, assembly GCF_028390025.1. Taxonomy (NCBI): domain Eukaryota; kingdom Metazoa; phylum Chordata; class Amphibia; order Anura; family Myobatrachidae; genus Pseudophryne; species Pseudophryne corroboree. The sequence goes on from NC_086448.1 coordinate 102,039,350, forward strand.
ATACTGAGTCTCCTGTGCCTTCCAAGAGAGTAGGTAAGTATAGTGCACACTAGGGTTAATTTTTTTGCCAGAACCCATGTAAGTAGTATGTTTTTGGATTGTGGGAGGACACTGGAGAACCTGAGGGAAACCCAGGCAACTATTGTGGGAACATACAAACTCCACACCTATACGGCCCTGGTTGGGAATTGAACTCATTACCTCAGTATTGTAAGTACATTTTAAACTATCCTTAGTGCTGTTACAGGGACTGTACTGATAAACACGGCATTCAATATTTTGAATTATGTGACATCAACTCTCTATCGGCCGATGCACTCTCCATGTTCCATTCACACCACTACTTAACTTATCTAACTAAAATAACAACACGGACAACAATAAATGCGGTGAAAAGGGGTCAGCTTTTTATTATTATTATTATAGGATGCGGTCATGTGACCAGCGCTCGGGATCCCGGCGGTCACCATGCTGACGTTGGGATCCCAAGCAATCAAAATACGGCAGACAGGATGCTGACCCACAGGGCTAGTCCCACTCATGGGTGTACACAATACCCATAGAGTGGGAATAGAACCTGCGCGAGCCACCGAGCCCGCAAGGGGCTTTGTTGTGCTCGCCCCCCTGCCGGCATTCTGCTGCCGGAATCCTGGGGTCGGTATACTGACTGCCAGGATCCTGAGCACCGGTCTCCCAGCACCAACCCTTATGGGACATTAACTTATTCAAATATAAGATTAAAATAAGATCTGGTGGCATGGAGATGAACGGCCTAGCCAGTGACGTGCGGTGAGCTAAAAGGCTAAGGAGGCACTAGCTAGCACCAAAGCCAGATTTACACACAAAATATGAGCCAAAGGGTACATCTGGGCATTATACACAGGTGCAGTAGTATAAACTCCTGGATATTTGGTGAGTTTTGATCAGAGATGGGCGGAAAAGATAAGCGGCCATAGACTTTTTACTCCAGAGTTTTAGCTCTAAAAATGATTAGAATAATGCAAAGAAGATATTTCAAACATATTCTTTGTATTTTTCATATACTTTTTACAATCAAAACTCTGGTGCAAACGTTAGTATGACAGGAAAGGCTCTGCCTCACCTGCCTCACCCCACCGCACGTCATTGCGCCTAGCAAAAGCACAGCATGATGAGCAAAACCAGGGCCAAGTACCCTCAACCATACAAGGATGAGGCCATCTGCTCAACAATCCTTGTAAAAAAACCTCATAAGGGTAAAGAGCCCCCTGCCCTAGCCTTTTGGGGACTACCAGTACTTTAAATGAGGCCGACAGCCTCCAATGGACTGAACTTAGGATGCCACCCACCCATGCAGTCGGGAAGGCAGGACCCACTTGGACTGGTGGTGTCTCTTACCACTGCCTGATCTCACACCTCCCAACCGCATGAGCAATCATCCCAGGGCACAAAACAACCTCCTACTACACAGCTGTTCTGAACTCGGCACCATTAACAAAGTTGACACACAAATAATAATGGGCTCGATTCAATACAATGCGAGTTGAATAGTGTCGGGAATAAGCTAGCTGGGTTATTCAATACAGTGCGCTGTGACACCCTACGACGGGATTTCTTTTTGCACCCCTGGAGGGGTGCAAGCAGAAATCCGACAAAAGTGCCATCGCGATGCTGATTTCTGCACTTAGCGCGGCAAAAATAGCACTGCCCCGGGCACTTAAGTCTGAGAATGACGGTTCTCCAGACAAAACACCCTGGGGTATATTTACTAAAATTCGTATTTTTCCGAATGAGGTTAAAGTTCAATCACGAATGACATCGAAAGTGTAAAATTGCAACTTTTTGAATTTATTACGACTAATTTACTAAGCTGTCGTATTCTGCATTTTCGTATTTACCGATGTCGATGTCATTCGTATTTTCTGGCAGTGTTTTACGGGAGTGAATTGTAAAACACTGCCGACTTTAACACAATGAATCTCGGCCGGATCTGTGAGATCCGTGCTGGGCTTCATTGTGCACCTTTCGTAAAAAATAAAACATTGTTAAAAATTTAAAAAAAAAATGCGTGGGGTCCCCCCTCCTAAGCAAAACCACCCTCGGGCTCATTGAGCCGGTCTTGGTTGAAAAAATATGGGCAAAAACTTGACCGGTGTTCCCCCATATTTAGTCAACTAGCACCGGGCTCTGCGTCTGGTCCTGGTTCCAAAAATACGGGGGACAAAAAGCGTAGGGGTCCCCCGTATTTCTGAAACCAGCACCGGGCTCCACTAGCCAGATACATAATGCCACAGCCGGGGGACACTTTTATATTGGTCCCTGCGGCCCTGGCATTACATACCCAACTAGTCACCCCTGGCCGGGGTACCCTGGAGGAGTGGGGACCCCTTCAATCAAGGGGTCGCCCCCCTCCAGCCACCCAAGGGCCAGGGGTGAAGCCCGAGGCTGTCCCCCCCATCCAAGGGCGGCGGACGGGGGGCTGATAGCCTTTTTGTCAAAATGTGAATATTGTTTTTAGTAGCAGTACTACAAGTCCCAGCAAGCCTCCCCCGCAAGCTGGTACTTGGAGAACCACAAGTACCAGCATGCGGTGGAAACTTTGTGGTCAGCGGTGAGGTTACTTTCGGTCAATCGCTGACCACAAAGTTCCCACCATTGGTTACAATGGAGCGCATAGGTGCAACATTGTATCACTGCCGTGTGCTGCCTGACATACACTACAGGAGCACACAGCCAATCAGGAGGGTGCCACGACGTGGCGCTCCCTGATTGGCTGAAGAAACCCTTTTAGACAGAAGTCAGGGGGGGTTCCTGGCAGTCGGGGAAAGGGGTCCCATGTGAAAACATGGGGCCCCTTTCAGTGCGTGGTCGGGTGTCCGTTTTTTTATTTTGCAAAGTACGTGGATTACAAATAGCACAGAAGAAGACCGATCTACACTGGATTATGTGAGTATAATTTTTCCAACAGGTACCCCATGGATTCTACACGGAGAAGTGGACCGACCCTCGTGTGAACATAGGTAAGTATGTATGTTTGGAGGTGTGGATGTATGTAATAAACTTTTACTTTCAAGGTGTGTGTGTCCTGTTTTTATTGGGGTATTTTTTTAGTAGTAGTACTACAGGTACCAGCGGGCCCGGTTTTCCACCGCATGCTGGTACTTGTGGTTCTCCAAGTACCAGCTTGCGGGGGAGGCTTGCTGGGACTTGTAGTACTGCTACTAAAAACAATATTCACATTTTGACAAAAAGGCTATCAGCCCCCCATCCGCCGCCCTTGGATGGGGGGACAGCCTCGGGCTTCACCCCTGGCCCTTGGGTGGCTGGAGGGGGGGGACCCCTTGATTGAAGGGGTCCCCACTCCTCCAGGGTACCCCGGCCAGGGGTGACTAGTTGGGTATGTAATGCCAGGGCCGCAGGGACCAATATAAAAGTGTCCCCCGGCTGTGGCATTATGTATCTGGCTAGTGGAGCCCAGTGCTGGTTTCAGAAATACGGGGGACCCCTACGCTTTTTCCCCCCCGTATTTTTGGAACCAGGACCAGGCGCAGAGCCTGGTGCTGGTTGATTAAATATGGGGGAACCCCGGTCACTTTTTGTCCCATATTTTTTCAACCAGGACCGGCTCAATGAGCCCGAGGCTGGTTTTGCTTACGAGGGGAAACCCTATGCATTTTTTTTTAGCAAATTTAACACTTTCCCACCCCTTCCCACTGATAAACATGCACGGATCTCATGGATCCGTGCATGCCTATCAGAACACGGTAAAAAAAAGCAGGTCTGTTTTATTTTAGCACTTTTTCATGATTTGTATTTTTTCACGGCAGTGCTTGGCTATTGTCGGCAGTGTTTGTGAATTACACTTTTTAGTAAATGACCGAGTTCTACCAAATTACAGGCGTATTTGACCGATGGTGTATTCATTCGCATTTTTTTTCTTGGACTTCCAAAAAAATACGAATGCCCTCATCACTGCCGTGATTTGAGTTTAGTAAATTCCTGAGATGACACTTTGAAGAAAAAACACCATCTCGGTCAAAATCGGGACCTTAGTAAATATACCCCCCTGTTTAGTCCGGGAGAACGGCCATTCCCCAACTTACCATTGTGCTGTATTGAATAGCCCCGGTAGTTAATTCCCAGTGCTAATCAAGTCGCATTGTATTGAATCGAGCACAATGAATGAAAGAAAAAAAAAGCCCAACCCTCTATAGGGAGGGAGCGTGGTCAAGTGTCCAACAGAAAAGCGAATGACCACTAGAATTCCCATGACTAAAAACCCTAAGACCCACCCTAACAACCCCAACGACAACAGCTATTGGCTATCATAAAACCTCCTGCCAATCAGCTTATCCCCTGTGTTCCTGGAAGCACTGCATAATGCCTGCCTGGAGGTTTATGACACTCCTGTCATATATCATGCCCTCCGTGTTATTCACCCTGAGAGACTCATTGATGTCCGCATTGGTCAAGACGTACAGTACAATAGAAATGTCCGGAAACGTTTTACTAAACATACAGATAAAACAAAGATAAAATAACATTTACTGAACACGTGTACTTACCCTTTAATAGCACCAAGTTATAATTATACGTGTTAAAAATAATTGTTCCATATAAACAGGATCTTTGTTGATTCTCAGACCAAATAAATGTTTAGTTAAGTCTTTCAAAACATAAATGTCCATTAAACTTCAAAGCTAGAATACAGCTACTGTATATTTTGCTTAAATTCTGTGTTTACCTACAAAGTAACAGCAGACAGCCTGATGCAAACTTGTAAACCTGAATGTGCCTTCTAAATTGATTATACAGTGACAGTCTATCAAGATACTTATAACCCAAACTTGGATGCATATCAAAAGAGAGTGGTTCCTTTGCCACTGCGTGTCCTTACTCTACTGAACTTGCAAATGAATGCCCTTAACTCGCCTCTCAAAGTGCAAATCAAAATAGATGTGCAACTTCTCATACATATGGCCATGCCCATTGCTAATTGGTAGTAGATGAAGTGGATGCGGCAACTCAAAAATTTTTTAAAGAGGGGAGTTCGGAGGCTGCGCCTTATTGACTGGCGCCTCTCACCTGAGAGCCTGGTACTTTATACTCACCCCACCCCCTTCTCTTAGTGACAAAATGTCAATGCGCAAATACTCTGAGCCCGTTAATGGCCCAAGATAGGAACATGCATGCAGGGAAGAATAATAACATCCCGTAAAAGTATTGTCTACTGCAGAACCACGGCATCATTTATTTCACCTTCTTCCATTTTTCTCTTAAAATCACCGTTACCCCCACAGTTCCATCTGATTTGTGTGTGCCCCCCAATACTCACCCCACCCCCGAGCTGGCTACCTCCCAACTTCCGCCGCCCACTGGCTGCTTCTCGCTACTGAGGCAGCTTTGCCTCTGGTGAGAGGACTGTCCAATGCGGATGCGGGATTCCGGGAACAAAAAAGGAGAGGAGATGGCTTGCTGGAGGACCTACTACATCGTCGGGAGCTTGGGGACCTTCTGCTGTGTCCAGAGAGATAGTGAGTGACAGCGGTGACACAGTCAGCTGATGACACACACACACACACACACACACACACACACACACACACACACACACACACACTCTCTCACTCTCTCTTGGGGCTCTACCTGGCATAATGTGTATAAGTTGCTGAACCTGGCGCAATGTGTATAAGGGACTCTACCTAGCACAATGTATATAGGGGGCTCTACCTGGCACAATGTGTGTAAGGGCTCTACCTGGCACAACGTGTGTAAGGGTCACTACCTGCCCCAACGTGTGTAAGGGTCACTACCTGCCCCAACGTGAGTAAGGGACTCTACCTGGTGCAATGTATGTAAGAGGCTCTACCTGGCGCAACATGTGTAAGGGGTTCTATCTGGCGCAATGTGTATAAGGGGCTCTACCTGGCGTAATGTGTATAAGGTGCTCTGCTCTACTGTGGTTTAATACATGTAACTGGCTCTAACATGATGTGTATAAGGGGTACTACTGTGTGGTGTAATGTGAATGGCGTACACTACTGTGCAGTGTGAACTTGTACTATTCTGTGGCCATGCCCCTTCCCCATGAAGCCACGCCTCTATATTTTTGCCCGCGCACTGTCCTTGTTTTTAATGGGGTAGGGGTCACCAAAGGAAACTTTCGCCCTGGGCGCCACAAGGTCTATAACCGGCCCTGTCTAGTTATCCTACTGAGGTGTCAACTGAAATGGCACCACCTCTTTCCAAACTACAACACTTATACATGAGTTGACTACTCTACCTCAATATCTGGGAGACTCCCACATTTCTCAATGTTCTCCTTTACTTCCGAGTAGACTAGCCTCCTAGAGTTGCCCAGTTCCCCAGTGAAGTGGGTGGTCCATCCCCTCAGTGCTCGATGCTGTAATACAACGGTATTGAGCAAAGGGATGGGGAAAGGTCATTATGATGGAACCCACCACATCATGCTCCCTGCTCCTCCCACCTTCACCTCACTCCTGTGCTTTACTATGTATACCATTAATGTAGACTTCTTCACCAAGTACATTGGCAAAATCTCCTGTTTGCATGCGAGTACAAAATGAGACACATTCCTGTACCCTGCTTGTGTGAAATTGTGAAATCCACAAAGGTGACATGATGGAGAGTCATCTGGAGAAAAACTCCACTACGTTCTTCAAAGAGTCACTAAGAACAGTATGCACGGGCAGGCCAAATACTTTGGCTCTACCCCTGCCAGCAAGCCAGTCTTCAGAAGAGTCAAGATATTTACAGTATTTATGACCTTTATATACACAGTGCAAACAAATCACATAGAACTGCATAATTGACATCAATCTTATGGACCATAACTAACTTCTGTACTACACAAATGCACATTAACATGATTTTGGACCATAGGAAATCAAGGGCAAAGAGGAAATGTACGCAAACTCTGGGAGAACATACAAATTACACACGCATAATGTTTTGGTTGGATCAGGCTTCGCTGCTGCCTCTCAGATACAGAGCTGTGAGACAGCAATGCTAACCACTGTGCAACCATTCAGCCCAAGTTATATTATGGGGACGATTAAAATTACCCGTAGCACATACCATAGGCTTGTAGCTTCTGGGTTAAGCTCAGAGTTATTTAATTACAGCCCACAGGCTGCACTTAACGTGGATTTCTGTTTGCATCTACCTGGTAAATAGGGCTTTTGGGACTTACTGCGGCTTTTCCCGAGCGGTTAAACCATAGCTCTGGACATTTAATCTGGAATATATAGGTTGCCGTATACTGTCCCTGGGTCTTACTGGTTGAGTAAACAGGCTTCCAATTAAATAGCTCTGGGGGCTGCGGCCGCAATTAGATATTTAAATACATTGCAAGGACAGACTTTGTGAAAAAGTTCTGTCTCTGTGAATCCTCTCCCTGCACTTCCCAGGACATTTGTTCTAAAAAATACCATGAGCGTGTAACCGCACATGTGCCGCCCTCTGGCTAACCCGCACCCCTGCGACCCCCCGACTCTGCTTACCGTGTACCAAGTGGTGATCTGGGAGGGCAGCCAGTCATCTGATCCTGTGCTTTGTTGTAACCCCTGGTGCTTAAAGTAAAATGCCGACTTTGCAGCATCACTCTACTGCACTGGGGGTCAAAGCAAGAGCACAGCGATTAGATGAATGGTAGGTATTACTTTTGTTTTTTTGTGATCAGCCTGTAGTCTATTATACACAGATGGCTGATCACAGGGGCCGGATCCAAGCTCACCCTTTACTGCCAACAGGCAGAGAAGGCTGTGCAGGAGTAGGGGAACTGAAGGAAAGTCTGGATAATGCTATCTGAAGATAGCAATATTATCACAGGTCTCCATGCGGTATTTCTTTACAATGACATTTTAGAACATTTGGGCAGATGCAATTCCCATTACAACAAGTATAGGAAATCTGATTGGGTCACTTAAAAAATGGTAACTGAAGGGCTTGGAGGAGAATTTTGTTAATTCTCCTCCAATTGCCCGTCAGTATTTTCAGATGATATGAAAATAATGTGAAAAGGGTGATAAATATGCCGGGAAGTAGGAACAGCTATGATGCTAGCAACAACTTCATTGTGCACTGGATTCAGCGGAAGGACAGTAATTTGTATGACAGACTGTGTATATATATGCAGGAGACCAGGACAGGATGGAAGAAATCATTAGAGAGAAGGAAGTGAAAATATTTATACATATAAATAGTAAAAGCAGACTCAACACATGACGTTGTAGAATGTTACCTGTAAATAAGTACTCCGCGTGAAATCCAATGTCCTCCACTTGTGCGTTACTTACAAAGCCCACCCAGATCTGAGAAGCCACAACAGCCAGAGGGACTGACGGCATGTTCCTTCCACATAGCCTGCTGATGACCTCCCCCTCTGCATCATCTGCAACACAAGTCATGGGCTTATAGACCAATAGTATATTGTAGGGAAACATCTTCTGCTCTTGTATAGGGGCCAGTATGTAGAAGCAGTGTATAGAAAAATGTAGTAATAGCTATATATAATAATTATGTATGATAATACATGGATGATAATATACTCTGTGCTCTTCAACTGGTAGACTCGGTATAGCAGTATTTATGAAACAAAAAATAAATCAATCCAGTGCTATTTTTCAGCAGGAACGGAGTTCTGAACATCTCATTTAATATGACATCATCAGGAACTGGGTTCCTGAACCTGTCCTGGGCCTTCTTTTCTAAAGACTTTCTTTTATTTGTCTATTTATAACTTTTTTAATAGCTCTGCCCCCCGACCTGTAGTTCCTAAACCTATTTTAAAAAAAAAAATAGTACTAGTGTAACTGGCACTGCTGGGGGCATTGTGTAACTGGCACTGCTGGGGGCATTGTGTATCTGGCACTGCTGGGGGCATTGTGTAACTGGCACTGCTGGGGGCATTGTGTAACTGGCACTGCTGGGGGCATTGTGTATCTGGCACTGCTGAGGGCACTGTGTATCTGGCACTGCTGGGGGCATTGTGTAACTGGCACTGCTGGGGGCATTGTGTATCTGGCACTGCTGGGGGCACTGTGTATCTGGCACTGCTAGGGGCATTGTGTAACTGGCACTGCTGAGGGCACTGTGTATCTGGCACTGCTAGGGGCATTGTGTAACTGGCACTGCTGAGGGCACTGTGTATCTGGCACTGCTGGGGGCATTGTGTATCTGGAACTGCTGAGGGCATTGTGTATCTGGAACTGCTGAGGGCATTGTGTAACTGGCACTGCTGAGGGCATTGTGTATCTGGTACTGATGAGGGCACTGTGTATCTGGAACTGCTGAGGGCATTGTGTATCTGGCACTGCTGGGGGCATTGTGTATCTGGTACTGATGAGGGCACTGTGTATCTGGAACTGCTGAGGGCATTGTGTATCTGGCACTGCTGGGGGCATTGTGTATTCGGAACTGCTGAGGGCATTGTGTATCTGGCACTGCTGAGGGCATTGTGTATCTGGTACTGCTGGGGGCACTGTGTATTCGGAACTGCTGAGGGCATTGTGTATCTGGCACTGCTGAGGGCATTGTGTATCTGGTACTGCTGAGGGCATTGTGTATCTGGTACTGCTGAGGGCATTGTGTATCTGGTACTGCTAGGGGCATTGTGTAACTGGAACTGCTGAGGGCATTGTGTATCTGGTACTGCTGAGGGCATTGTGTATCTGGTACTGCTGTAGGCACTGTGTATCTGGTACTGCTGTGGGCATTGTGTGACTGGCACTGCTGTGGGCATTGTGTGACTGGCACTGCTGTGGGCATTGTGTAACTGGCACTGCTGGGGGCATTGTGTAACTGGCACTGCTGGGGACATTGTGTATCTGGTACTGCTGAGGGCATTGTGTATCTGGTACTGCTGAGGGCATTGTGTATCTGGTACTGCTGTAGGCACTGTGTATCTGGTACTGCTGTGGGCATTGTGTGACTGGCACTGCTGTGGGCATTGTGTGACTGGCACTGCTGTGGGCATTGTGTAACTGGCACTGCTGGGGGCATTGTGTAACTGGCACTGCTGGGGACATTGTGTATCTGGTACTGCTGAGGGCACTGTGTATCTGGTACTGCTGTGGGCACTGTGTAACTGGCACTGCTGAGGGCACTGTGTATCTGGTACTGCTGTGGGCACTGTGTATCTGGTACTGCTGTGGGCACTGTGTATCTGGCACTGCTGGGGGCATTGTGTAACTGGCACTGCTGGGGGCATTGTGTATCTGGTACTGCTGTGGGTACTGTGCATCTGGTACTGCTGTGGGCATTGTGTAACTGGCACTGCTGGGGCATTGTGTAACTGGCACTGCTGTGGGCATTGTGTATCTGGCACTGCTGGGGGCATTGTGTATCTGGAAACTGCTGGGGGCATTGTGTATCTGGCACTGCTGGGGGCATTGTGTATCTGGCACTGCTGGGGGCATTGTGTAACTGGCACTGCTGGGGGCATTGTGTATCTGCCACTACTGGGGGCATTGTGTATCTGGCACTGCTGGGGGCATTGTGTATCTGGCACTGCTGGGGGCATTGTGTATCTGGCACTGCTGGGGGCATTGTGTAACTGGCACTGCTGGGGGCATTGTGTATCTGCCACTACTGGGGGCATTGTGTATCTGGCACTGCTGGGGGCATTGTGTATCTGGCACTGCTGGGGGCATTGTGTATCTGCCACTACTGGGGGCATTGTGTATCTGGCACTGCTGGGGGCATTGTGTATCTGCCACTACTGGGGGCATTGTGTATCTGCCACTACTGGGGGCATTGTGTGACTGGCACTGCTGGGGACATTTTGTATCTAGCACTGCTGGGGGCATTGTGTATCTGGCACTACTGGAGGCATTGTGTATCTGGCACTGCTGGGGGCATTGTGTATCTGGCACTGCTGGGGGCATTGTGTATCTGGCACTGCTGGGGGCATTGTGTATCTGGCACTACTGGGGGCATTTTGTATCTAGCACTGCTGGGGGCATTGTGTAACTGGCATTACTGGGGAGATTATGTGTATGTGGCACTACTGTTGGCATTATGTGTATATATGGCAGTACTTGGGACATTATGGGGTCTATTTACTAAGCCTTGGATGGAGATAAAGTCGCTGGAGATAAAGTACCAGCCAATCAGCTCCTAACTGCCATGTTACAGGCTGTGTTTGAAAAAATGACAGTTAGGAGCCGATTGGCTGGTATTTTATCTCCAGCGACTTTATCTCCATCCAAGGGTTAGTAAATAGACCCCTAAGTGTTTAAAAAAAAGAAGTTTATGTACCAATTGATGTCCCGCCCTTTGGTAGCTCCACCCACATCACCACTCACCTCTACCCCGCCCACAGTCCCTGAACCTATATTCCTACAAAAATAGCACTGTGTATGTGTGTGTGTATATATATATATATATATATGTGCATATGTATATATGTGTGTGTATGTGTGTATATATATATATATATATATATTATATGAACTGGCACTCAGTTGGGCCTACTGTATGTAAGTGAAGAGTAGGTGAACATTTATCTATTAGTAAGTTTAATAAAAGCCTCTGCGAGTGTCAGATGACTCCATAGGTGCTGGACACAATCACAGACCTGGAACTGACTCACCTAAACGCATCTCTATAAAGTCATTCTGGCAGTTCTGGTGCCTTTCCAGCTGCAGTCTCTTGAAGTCGATGTACGTAGTAGAGGTATTTGGGTTTTGGATAATCCATTCACAGTACAGGTTCTTTGTGTAATTAGTGACCAGGTCATAGCCAGGCGATGTGAAATTACCTCCCGTAGATTCCACCAGATACCCTCCACAAACTTCAAAATAAAAGTATATAATTTCAATAAAAGTTTAAGACTAAATTACAGTAGTCGTCTTTGTCAGACAGTGACCTCAGCCGACATGGCAGCTTGCAACTACAGTAAGTCTATCAGCCATAAAATAACCGTATTTTTCTATCAGGCGCTAAGGCGTTATATTGGTACAACACTTTGCTTCCAGTTATATACAACACACACACTTATGAACAAATATACAGTGTTGTCATAAGGTGAAAGTGTTTCCTCAATATGCCTAGACTGTACATCCGCTAAGAATATCGTCTAGAGCAGTGGTTCTCAACCTCGGTCCTCAAGTACCCCCAACAGTTCATGTTTTCCAGGTCACCTAGCAGCTGAACAGGTGTATTCATTACTCACCGACACATTATAAAAGGCCCACAGGTGGAGCAAATTATTTCACTTGCAATTCTGTGAGGAGACCTGGAAAACATGAACTGCTGGGGGTACTTGAGGACCGAGGTTGAGAACCACTGGTCTAGATGGCAGTTTGGGCAAGGACCGCCACTACTCACAAAAAGCCGAAACACAACTGCAGTAGCATAAGAATCAGCTCTTGCTTTATCCCGATCATTAATAAGTACGGTTCAGGTTTATGACGTATAACTTGGAAATTCAGGGATAATTGGGAAATTGTAGAGTTAAAGGGCGAATAATTATATATAACAAACTAATAGACACTGTACAACACGATACATGGAGATGTTTAATACAAATGAACTCCTTGACAACTGCATGTGTTTTGCCCTGTATTACAAGACCAATTGTCACATTTTTCATATGTTGCTTTCATGGGAAATAACTTCTTACAATCCTAAAGTGAAGTTTAGCGATTTACGTATTTGAATAAGAATTCATACAGTATGTTTGCTATAGTTATATTCTAACGTGATAAAAATGCAGCTAGTAGTGACTGTCACTATTATTGCATGATCACTAAATCCCAGTCCTAGAATGTACAGAACTTGGCATTCCACCAATCCGTCTGTAAGCCGGTATCCGGTGTTTAGGTCGACAACACTTAGGTGGACACTCATTAGGTCGACCACTATTGGTCGACATGCATTAGGTTGACATGGTCACTAGGTCGACATGAGTTTTTCACATTTATTTTACATTTTTTGAACTTTTTCATACTTTACGATCCACGTGGACTACGATTGGGAATGGTAACCTGTGCTGAGTGCAGCGGGGCACCTTGCACAAAGCATGGCGAGCAAAGCGAGCCATGCGAGGGGACACGGTGCCCTAATTAGGGTTCCTGGTCACTTTTACAAAGAAAATGACACCAATTTATTTCCCCAAAACTCATGTCGACCTAATGACCATGTCGACCTATTTCATGTGTCCACCTAGTCACTGTCGACCAATAGAGGAGCGAGTGACATTACAGGAAAGGGCCGTATGGGGAAGACCAGCCAGTGAGCTGGAGACGACAGTGGGATACTTTTTATATTAATCACTACAATGATATACGGCAATAGACAATTTAGAATACTATATTATTAATTATGTACCGGCATCCTCAATTGATGTAAATGTAGCACGGAATCCGCCACTGGAGACAGATCCATCAGTGACAAATGACACTTTCATCGTCCTGCCAGAAGACCTGACCACTGTTTCTGGTTCCACGTTGCCACAGAGCTTATCCAAAAGAGGCGACTGGCTGTGGTAACCATTGTACACCTGTAATTAATAGACACATTAATAAATATAACAGCAATACTAACTTCCAAACGAAACTGAAACTATACACCTTATATTCTTGTTCATGATATGTCACCAATAGTTCTATTTCCATCAGATATAGGGGTCTATTTACTAAGGCTTGGATGGAGATAAAGTACCAGCCAATCAGCTCCTAACTCTCATTTTTCAAACCCAGCCTGTAACATGGCAGTCAGGATCTGGTTTCTGCTACCTTATCTCCGCCAACTGTATCTCCATCCTAGGCTTAGTAAATAGACTCCGCAGTTATTATTTATTTTAGGTTATAACTGCAGAAAAAACTAATAATAATAATAATAATAAAAAAATAATAATTTTATATATATATACATATATAGAGTATGTGGGCATCCGCACAGAGCTGTATCAGTAGAGGACAACACGGTGGTGCTCAACTCCAAGGAATTTCGGGTTCCTGATAATAGTCTTTTGAAAAAAGAGGGCACTCACCAGAAATTTCATAAAAGAAGGTCAGAAGGTCATTTATTGATACATCCGTAAGTCGACGTTTCGATCACATCCCAGTGATCTTTGTCAAGACAGCAAAGCAGTGTTGTTTGGTGACAGAGCACCAGAAGCAGTGTGTCAAACATGTTCACATATACAAGTATTTATACCATCATCAATCTGAGTCAACCAGCCCCACCCACATGTGTCACTTCCTGTCAGGTAGTCAGCTGTAATAGAATTAAAGCCATTTAATATGTAGTTCAATAGTTATATTAGAAGAATATGTGCTAGTCCTGAGTATTACACATCAAACCGAAAATATCATGTACTTAAAGTGTGCTAGTATTGTTCAAAAAGCCGGGCACATGAAACAGGAAGTGTCCGTGCGTTCCAACGGCTCTTGGAACGCACGCGCTAACCGGAAGTGACTCGCGTGTACCGGAAGTGACACTTTAAGAGCCGAGCATATGGAGACAGGAAGTGTCAGTGCGTTCCAGCAACACATGGAACGCACACGTATACCGGAAGTGACTCGCGTCTACCGGAAGTGACGCTTTAACCATCACAACCGGAGAAATGTAAACATCTAATTAGGGAAATGATACGCGTAGTCATGACAACACAAAACCGCATCAAAGGGGCAATATTACCTAGTCGTTGTCATGGGGATAACACATAACATTGGGTCAGCTGGAATGGCAAATAGATGATGGTGCACAATATCCTCCAATAGTAAAACATAACTTTTAATAATACCATTAAAATATAACGAAAATAAAATTAAAATTATATATATCTCGGGCCCCGGAGACATAGGGCTTTCATGAGGCCGCCATAGCCATGGCTGGCGTCAGGAGAGCCACCATGTACTCAAAACATGTGGCCGCACATATATAAAATACATGTATATAAAAATGTAGAAATACACCATGACTATAGAACATTACAGAAAGATCCCATATGGGTTAGCTTCATTTAAACCTTGTGGGATAAGTGTCTCTAACTCGAAGATCCACCGTGATTCACGCCGTTTCAATTTCAATTCCCTATCACCACCTCGAATCGAAGGTGGGATATGATCAATTAACATACATTTGAGACTTGAAACTGAGTGTTTGTGTTGTAACCAGTGTTTGGCTACTGGTTTGTCCGTTTTATTGGTCTCCAGAGCCTGTCTGATTGAATAACGGTGGTTCGCCATACGTTCGCGAAAACACCGTGTAGTAAGTCCCACATAGTAAAGCCCACAGGGACAGATGATAATGTAGATCACAAAATCAGACGTACACGAAAGCTTGTATTTGATTGGGATCCGTTTTCCACTCTGTGGGTGAGCAAATGAAGACCCACTCATCATAGATCTGCATGTTGTGCAATCAGGGCACCGGAAACAGCCTAATTTCCTCCTTGTCAGCCATGTTTGATTCACGATTTGTGGTTGCAGGGTTGGACGCATCAGCAACTGTCGCAAATTAGGCCCTCTGCGGTAGGAGTGCATAGGAGGTCTTTGGCTCAGACCCTCCAATTTGGCATCTGTTGCAACTATAGGCTACATTATCATCTGTCCCTGTGGGCTTTACTATGTGGGACTTACTACACGGTGTTTTCGCGAACGTATGGCGAACCACCGTTATTCAATCAGACAGGCTCTGGAGACCAATAAAACGGACAAACCAGTAGCCAAACACTGGTTACAACACAAACACTCAGTTTCAAGTCTCAAATGTATGTTAATTGATCATATCCCACCTTCGATTCGAGGTGGTGATAGGGAATTGAAATTGAAACGACGTGAATCACGGTGGATCTTCGAGTTAGAGACACTTATCCCACAAGGTTTAAATGAAGCTAACCCATATGGGATCTTTCTGTAATGTTCTATAGTCATGGTGTATTTCTACATTTTTATATACATGTATTTTATATATGTGCGGCCACATGTTTTGAGTACATGGTGGCTCTCCTGACGCCAGCCATGGCTATGGCGGCCTCATGAAAGCCCTATGTCTCCGGGGCCCGAGATATATATAATTTTAATTTTATTTTCGTTATATTTTAATGGTATTATTAAAAGTTATGTTTTACTATTGGAGGATATTGTGCACCATCATCTATTTGCCATTCCAGCTGACCCAATGTTATGTGTTATCCCCATGACAACGACTAGGTAATATTGCCCCTTTGATGCGGTTTTGTGTTGTCATGACTACGCGTATCATTTCCCTAATTAGATGTTTACATTTCTCCGGTTGTGATGGTTAAAGCGTCACTTCCGGTAGACGCGAGTCACTTCCGGTATACGTGTGCGTTCCATGTGTTGCTGGAACGCACTGACACTTCCTGTCTCCATATGCTCGGCTCTTAAAGCGTCACTTCCGGTACACGCGAGTCACTTCCGGTTAGCGCGTGCGTTCCAAGAGCCGTTGGAACGCACGGACACTTCCTGTTTCATGTGCCCGGCTTTTTGAACAATACTAGCACACTTTAAGTACATGATATTTTCGGTTTGATGTGTAATACTCAGGACTAGCACATATTCTTCTAATATAACTATTGAACTACATATTAAATGGCTTTAATTCTATTACAGCTGACTACCTGACAGGAAGTGACACATGTGGGTGGGGCTGGTTGACTCAGATTGATGATGGTATAAATACTTGTATATGTGAACATGTTTGACACACTGCTTCTGGTGCTCTGTCACCAAACAACACTGCTTTGCTGTCTTGACAAAGATCACTGGGATGTGATCGAAACGTCGACTTACGGATGTATCAATAAATGACCTTCTGACCTTCTTTTATGAAATTTCTGGTGAGTGCCCTTTTTTTTCAAAAGACTATATATATATATATATATATATATATATATATATATATGTGTGGAGATTAAAATGTTTGAAAAGTCAGTTGGGAGTCTGTTTTCTCCTATCTAATAGACAGGAATAAACAGACACCCAACTGACTTTTCAAACATTTGGATCTCCCCAATAATGTTTCTCTAGAAATCCCCAATCAGATAGGGCCCTGACTCTTGCTTTGTTAATTAGTTCAAGACCATAAGCTTTCCAAAGTCTGCTGATTACTGGGACATTGATTTGTCAAAAAACAAAATGTGTCAAGTCAATGTGTAACAGAGATAAATACTGTTTTCATGTATAATATCATTAATGACAACTAAAACTGAACATATTTTCATATTGTAAACATCTAGTTGAAACAGTAATTATTTGTAATAACTGGGCAGCTCAAGCACAAACACAAGTAATTAGTACAAAGTACATTGATCTTTATTTTCCTGTGTTCTTGTCTCATCCTCACTCCTGAAGGAAAACGGAGCCCACTCTTCATACTGGGAATGCGTCTGATACAATACTTGTAGTACAGAATACAATACAGACAAGTGTAAGGTAATGCACTGTGGTAACAAGAACAAAAATAACACCTACCTACTAAATGGGGTAAAATTAGGGCATTCTGTACTGGAAAAGGACTTAGGTGTCCTCATAGATAGCAAACTAAGCAGTAGTACCCAAAGTAGGACTGCAGCAAAGAAGGCTAATAAGATATTAGCATGCATAAAACGGGGAATTGATGCTAGGGACGAGAGTATTATACTCCCGTTATATAAATCACTTGTGAGGCCACACCTTGAATACTGTGTGCAATTCTGGGCAACTTACTACAAAAAGAATATCCTGGAGCTAGAAAAGGTTCAAAGGCGGGCGACCAAACTAATTAAGGGTATGGAGACGCTGGAATACGAGGAAAGGCTTGCAAGACTAGGCATGTTTACACTGGAAAAGAGGAGATTAAGAGGGGACATGATCAACATTTACAAATATATAAGGGGACAATATACAGATCTTGCGCAGGACCTGTTTTTGGTTAGATCAACACAGAGAACTAGTGGACACTCGCTCAGGTTAGAGGAGAGGAGATTCCACACAATACGGCGTAAAGGCTTTTTTACAGTAAGGACGATACGTGTTTGGAATTCCCTGCCTGAGGGAGTTGTAATGGCCAACTCAGTCAACACCTTTAAGAATGGGTTAGATGGGGCGTGGCTTGAGGCCTGACTGAGAGGAAGTGTGCCTAGAGAGCTCCTGCCGGACCAAGCCCTTATAACCCCTTGAATTTACCTTCACCCCACCTATACCTCCCCTATATCATCCCACAGCTGCCCCTATTACTCAGGGCACCCAGGGAGCGAGCTGCGGAGCCGGAGCACGGGCCTGTCCAGTGCTTGCAGGTTGCGGCCTTCCCTGTGAGGTGAAGCCGGGGCCTCAATTAGTAACCTCCCCCCGCCCGAGATCGGAGGGGCCTGAACGAGCGGCCGAGAAGGGCCCAAGCGCCCCTGAAATCACAGGAGCCGACCAGATCCACGGAGCTCCGGTGGCGGCGGCCATATTGGGTGTGGCGTCTGCAGAAAATCAGGCGCTGCACTACTGTAAAAGGTCAGCTAGCCGCGTAAAATAACGGGGGAGACTGGCAGTCGATGCTGACTGGAAGGGGGGCCCTGCACACATATAACCCCTGGGGGCAGCGCCGAATAAACCCGAGTGAAGACACAGCAGTTATAACTGACAGTGGCCATCTTGGAGGTGGCAGAACAGGCACATATTTTCTGCTCTATGCTGCCCCTGCTGGAGTTGTGAAGAATTGAACTCCCTATTTCAACAGGGAAACAACCCAGAATCTTAACCCCGCAGGTGCTGTTCTTTACTTTTTATATTACA
The DNA here is from genome assembly GCF_028390025.1 of Pseudophryne corroboree. NCBI lineage: Eukaryota > Metazoa > Chordata > Amphibia > Anura > Myobatrachidae > Pseudophryne > Pseudophryne corroboree. Next base: position 102,058,087 of record NC_086448.1, read on the forward strand.
TCTCGTACAGCCACGGAAAAAGGGCACGCTACGGCATATATAGGATGTAGACACCTCTTCAATGAATCCTCACCGTAACTCCCCGCAATCGTTTTAGCTGATGTAATCACGCACATGGTGTAAGAGAATATCTGCCGTCCTCGACCTTAGACGGAATTCTCCTTTCTACTGGGGTTCTCTCATTCCCTCGAAGTGATACAGGATGGCTCCAAAAAAGAATAAAGCCTCCAAATCAATCTCTCAAGTTACCTTCTTCAAGCCTTCCCCCTATCGAAATAAGTCTCAGGGGCCTGGGTCTTCAGCCACCGGATCGGATCCCCCGCCTATAACTTCCTCGCCCATGATGGCTCTATCTACATCCCAGAATTCCGCCCCCTCTCCTCACCTGGAAGACAGCGAAGCCAAAACGGTGGGCGCCATGAAGCAGTTGTTACACCAGTTTAAAGATGAGGTGGCGTCTGAATTTCGCACTATGTTACAATCTTGCCAGCGCTCTGTTGAAGATTTGGGCGAAAGGACCGGACACTTGGAAACAAAGATGGGCGAAGTGGTAGGCTCTCACAATACTCTTATCGATTCCCATGATACCCTTGAGGGGGAGGTGGCGGCTCTGCGGGACAAAGTAGCAGACTTGGAGGACCGCTCACGCAGAAATAATCTCAAGCTCAGAGGGGTACCGGAATCCGTATCTAATAGCAGCCTACAAGACTATACAATCGAAATATTCAAGAAGCTGCTTCCCTCCGCTACATCTGCGGACTTGATATTGGACCGTATCCATAGGGTCCCGAAGGCCCGCAGTGCTCCCGAAGGGGCGTCGAGAGATGTTTTAATGAGAGTCCATTTCTTTCATATTAAGGAATCCCTGCTTAAAGCGGCTAGACCTTCCTCAGACACAGCGAAAGCTTTGAGCCCGTTTCAACTTTTTGGAGACCTTTCACACTACACCCTCACCAGGAGACGTTCCTTTCAGCCTGTCACCGTGGCCCTTAGGAAGGCGGGAATCGTGTATAGATGGGGTTTCCCCACGCGTCTATTGATCTCTAGAGAAGGTTCAACTATTGTGGTGTCTTCGGCTGAGGACGGTATGAGACTTATTCACAAATGGAATATAGCTGGAGACCAGGGGTCCGGCTCTCCTGACCACCGACTTCAGCAGGACTGGTCGATGGTTGGGAAGTAGGCCCTCCCCACTGCGGTATATTTCCCCGCCATGAATGGTTATTTACAGGACTAGCACTGTTTCATATGATTGTACTAATTCCAGGGTTTATCACAAGTTAATGACCTGGTTACTACATGTTTAACACCCTTTAGGCTACGGTATGGCGGGGTTATTTCTTTTTTTTTGTTTTTCCTAGTTAACGGTTGTTGTGGTTTCGCAGGCCCCTGGACTGGTCCGTATGCTCCTCTCTGAGTCCTTTTGTTGCTGTACCTACAGTATAGCTCTTTGCCAGTCCCGGGATCCTGTGACTCATTGCTAATAGATTATCATTCCATTCTTAACGACATCCCGTTTATATGCCATGTGCAACTGAATATAAAGTTTACATATGTTTGATTACTTGATTGCGGGGAGGTTGGCCACTAACCTCCCAAATTTGTTTGGTGAGGCGCTGTATGTTTTGGCGCCTTACTATGGCTTCGTCTCTGCACGGAGTCGACTTTTCTTGTTTTGTATACTTTGTTTTTCTCTCTTCTCTCTTTGTCCTTCTCAGTGTGTCTCCTTTTGTGTCTCGTCCCCCCCATGCCTTTTTTTCCCTATTTCAAATGTGTGCAGGGAATTGTACCTTTGATCGCATTTCTTGGTTTCAGCGGATGCTTCGTCTCCGGGTTAGTTTATTATGGTTAACTTAGTATCATTGAACGTTAAGGGATTAAATTCCCCACAAAAGCGTAGACTGGCCTTATCTTCCTTCTATAAAATGAAGGCAAATGTGGTTGCTATCCAGGAAACCCATTTTAGGAAATTAGACCCCCCTAGATTCTTTGATAATCACTTCCCTAGCTGCTACATGGCCAATGGCCCCGTAAAAAAGGCCGGAGTGGCTATACTAATCTCTAGCGACTGCCAATTCACTCTAGAATCCCAAATTGTAGACCCCGAAGGACGGTATTTAGTATTAATCGGAAAGCTTGAGGATACGGTTGTCACCTTGGCTTCCTGCTATGCACCCAACTCTGGTCAGCTTTCCTTTTGCAGGAATCTATTCTCCCTGATTCAGAGGCACGCTAAAGGTGCAGTCATGCTGTTGGGGGACTTCAATTTAGTTGTAGACCCCGCTGTTGATAGATCTCTCCCCACCAGAAGTCCCGTAGCTAAGCCCAGACCTTCCCCTATTAATACCCTCGGACTTCGCCAATTGCTAGGAGAGTACGAACTCTACGATGCGTGGAGAACTAAACACCCTACGGTTAGAGATTACTCCTTTTATTCACATGTCCACTCCTCATACTCTAGAATTGATCTCGTACTGACTGACAGAATGTCACTGCCAGTCATTATGAAAATTAACATACTACCGATGACATGGTCGGACCACTCTCCGCTGAAGGTCGTGTGGAAGCTCGGGGCCCGTAAAGTATCTCCGGGCCCTTGGAGACTAGGAAATTTCTTGCTTGGCCATCAAGAGGCTTCACTTGCCATTCAACAAACCTTAAAGGTATATTTAGAAACTAACAAACCCGAAGATACTTCAGTATTTAATAATTGGTGCTCTTGTAAGGCTGTAATGCGGGGGGCTGCCATTCAGGCAGCTTCACGGCTGAAACGCTCTCAAAATGCTGAACGTATTGAAGCCGAGAGAGAAGTTGCAAAATAAGAAATAGCACACAAGGCTGACCCCCATAATAGAACTGCCTTTAAGCTGTTGCTGGCCGCAAGGGAAAGGGTGAACACCTTTTCTCTTCGGGAAGTACAACGCAACCTCGCTCGATTGAATCAGAGATTCTATGTATTTGGAAATAAGGCAGGGCGTCTCTTGGCGCGGAAACTGAGAGGTAGGCGAGCTAAGGCCAGAATCCACTTTGTTTATTCTCCCACAGGTTCAAGAGTCTCTGATCCATATAGAATAGCAGATACTTTCGCGGAGTATTACTCCCGACTCTACAGCTTACAGTCAGACCCTGATACCCCCCAACCTATCGAGGCTGAAATCCAGTCATTTTTAAAAAACCTATCCCTGCCGACACTGAATTCCGAGACCTGCCTGTCCCTCGGCTCCCCATGGACTCTGTCTGAACTTGAGGCAGCTATTGACGGTCTTCCACGAGATAAAGCCCCAGGCCCAGACGGTTTTTCATCTAATTTTTACAAAACCTATAAAGTAGACTTGGCTCCAGTGTTGTTGGCTGTTTTTAACGAGGCGTCGGAGGTTGGGAGGTTCCCGAAAGAGATGCTTGAAGCGCGGATAGTAGCTATCCCTAAGCCGGGTAAATCCCCCACCTCTGTTCAAAATTACCGACCGATAGCTTTGTTGAATACAGACGTAAAGCTTTTTGCTAAGATAATCGCTAACCGTCTTTGCCCCTTATTGCCATCCCTTATAGCTGCTGACCAGGTTGGCTTCGTCCCGGGCAGGCAGGCCCCGGACAACACTCGGAGAGTTTATAATGTCATTGAGCATTGTAATGCTAATAGAGCGCCCCCTCCTCGTCCTATCGTTAGACGCAGAGAAGGCGTTTGATAGGTTACACTGGGGATATCTAAGATCAGTTCTGGGTAAGTTTGGATTCCAGGGTAGGTTTCTAGATTCCATCTTTGCATTATATTCTGCCCCCTCCGCCAAGGTGTATGTCAATGGGTGTCTGTCCAGGGGTTTTGAAATTCTAAACGGCACAAGACAGGGGTGCCCTTTGTCTCCCCTGATCTTCGCTCTGGCTATTGAACCCCTGGCTGAGACTATTAGGACTGACACAGAAGTCTCGGGACCCGAGATAGGGGGACTGAGTCATAAAATCAACCTCTTCGCAGATGATATTCTATTATGTTTGACAAACCCCAAATCCTCCCTTATCGGACTCCATGCCATATTAGATAAGTACTCCAGACTGTCATTCTATAAATTGAATACTTCCAAAACGGAAGCTCTACCGCTTCATATCCCGCCACATATCCTGGCCTTACTTAAGGATAGATACAGATATGCTTGGCATACGAGATCCATTAAATATTTAGGTATACATCTATCGCTTGATAAAGACCTTTATGATTGTAACTATGCACCTTTATTTAGCGCCTTCGACAAATTGATTAAAGAGTGGTCTTTACATGAAATCTCCTAGCTGGGGCGTGTCTCTGCAACAAAGATGGTACTGCTACCGAAACTCCTCTATCTGTTTCGGGCCATCCCCCGCCATTTCCCTAAAGCTCTTAGTGTTAAAGCTAATAAAACCTTATCAAACTTTATCTGGAAGGGAGCGAAACCGCGGATCTCTAGGCAGGTTCTGTCATTGCCCAAGGGCTTTGGTGGGGTTGCCTACCCCAACTTAGATGCCTACCACTCCGCTTGCCTTCTCAGCCAGGCCCGAGATTGGTTTGTCGCTCATTCCCCCAAACCATGGGTAGTTATTGAAAAAGTCTTCTTAGGACAGATTAATATTACTGATCTATTTCTATTACCTATACATAGTGTCCCGAAATGGGTAGGTCCTGGGGACGCGATTAGAAGTACTCTGAAGCTATGGCACTCAGTGGTTGAGTCTGACCCAAATATAATATTACCCGCAGCGGACCTCTCTATCAGAACGGTTGCTTGTATTATCCCTGATCTTATATTAGACGCCTGGATTGACGCTGGAGTTGTGAGACTGAAAGATCTTTTTTTGAATAATAGCTTGATCCCGTTCTCTCAGCTTCAGTCTCAGTTTGGGATTTCAAAGCATGACTTTTTCAAGTATTTACAGCTACGCCATTGGCTCCAATCACATGTTAACGGGTCCAGAAATCCCCTCCCGTTTCCTGCTAGTATGCTCTCTAGATTGTCATCCCCGGGCCATAGGGGTGGGATATCCAGGTGGTACCAGTATATTGTTCTTTTGAATAAAAAAGGCAAATTACCCGCGCAGTTGAAGTGGGAGAGAGATCTCTCTATTGTACTCCGAGAAGAAGAGTGGGATACAATTTCATCACAGTGCTTTAAAATCTCTAAATGTCTCCAGCACTCAGAAATGTTCTATAAATTATGCAACAGGGCGTACTTCACTCCGCAGCGGCTTCACCAGATCTGGCCCTCGACTTCCCAGCTATGCTGGAGAAAATGTGGTGGCGAGGGCTCCATTCTACATATTTTTTGGAACTGCCCAGTCTTGGGGCCTCTGTGGATGGAAGTATTCTCTCTTTTGGGGGAAATAGTGGGAACAACAGTGCCACTGGATCCGCTGTTTGCCCTGTTTCACTACCCTTCTCACACTCTTCTCAGCTGCGACAGGATTTATCGTAGGACATGTCTTAATATCAGCTAAAGCAGCGATAGGCCAACTGTGGAAATCACAGTCCATACCTCACATTCAGACGGTTATTAATAATACCCATAAGCATTTTCTGTTTGAAACAGCGGGATGTGTGTATTCTTCATCCCCTTCTTCTATTTACATGAGATGGTTTAAATGGAGTGAATTCCGGGAGAGACAGGGTCACTCCGTAATTTTTAGTGATCCCATTGACACGGCAATTCTGCATTCTCCACAACCTGATACTACCCATTAATGCAGATGCCCCCTCTAACTAACTAGCTATTTATCTCTATGTTACAATATCTGAGTGAGGTGCTCCCCTGACACGCATATCCTCCTCCCTTTGTCTCTTTTTTTTTTACCCTCATGTGTCGCTGTCTTGTTATATATTCCCCTCTCTAGTCTCTACTGCACTTTCTACTCTGCTACTCTTAAGGTTATATATATGATTGATAGTTAAGAGAATATGTGTACACGGTTAGTGAACTGAGCTTCTAGACTCAGAGGGGTAAATTTACTAAGATTCGTAATTTCCGAAAAAAGGTCAAAGTTCAATCACGAATGACATCGACAGTGTAAAACTGCAACTTTTTGAATTGATTACGATGGATTTACTAAGCTGTCGTATTCGGGTTTTTCTTTTCTTCCGATGTCGATGTCATTCGTTTTTTTTTACCTATTTTTACGGCAGTGATTAGCAAAACACTGCCGTTTTTTTTTACAATCAATCTCGGCCGGATCTGTGTGATCCGTGCTGGGGTTCTTATTTTTTTTTTTTTTAATTAAACAATGTAAAATCCCCCCCAAAAAATGCGTGGGGTCCCCCCTCCTAAGCATAACCAGCCTCGGGCTCTTTGAGCCGATCCTGGTTGCAGAAATATGGGGACAAAATTGACAGGGGTTCCCCCATATTTAAGCAACCAGCATCGGGCTCTGCGCCTGGTCCTGGTTCCAAAAATACGGGGGACAAAAAGAGTAGGGGTCCCCCGTATTTTTAAAACCAGCACCGGGCTCCACTAGCTGGACAGATAATGCCACAGCCGGGGGTCACTTTTATACAGTGCCCTGCGGCCGTGGCATCAAAAATCCAACTAGTCACCCCTGGCCGGGGTACCCTGGGGGAGTGGGGACCCCTTCAATCAAGGGGTCCCCCCCCCCAGCCACCCAAGGGCCAGGGGTGAAGCCCGAGGCTGTCCCCCCCCATCCAATGGGCTGCGGATGGGGAGGCTGATAGCCATTTGTGATAATGAAAAGATATTGTTTTTAGTAGCAGTACTACAAGTCCCAGCAAGCCTCCCCCGCATGCTGGTACTTGGAGAACCACAAGTACCAGCATGCGGCGGAAAAACGGGCCCGCTGGTACCTGTAGTACTACCACTAAAAAAATACCCAAAAAAACACAAGACACACACACCGTGAAAGTATAATTTTATTACATACATACACACATACATACATACTTACCTTATGTTCTCACGCAGGTCGGTCCTCTTCTCCAGTAGAATCCAAGGGCTACCTGTTGAAGAAATTCTACTCACCAGATCCAGTGGTCCAGGCTCCTCGGCAAATCCAGGGATAATCCACGTACTTGAATAAAACAAAAAAACGGTTGCCCGACCTCGAACTGAAAGGTGACCCATGTTTGCACATGGGTCACCTTTCCACGAATGCCAGAAACCCACTTTGCCTTCTGACTAAGTGGGTTTCTTCAGCCAATCAGGGAGTGCCACGTTGTAGCACTCTCCTGATCAGCTGTGTGCTCCTGTCCTCACTGACAGGCAGCACACGGCAGTGTTACAATGTAGCGCCTATGCGCTACATTGTAACCAATGATGGGAACTTTCTGCCCTGCGGTTGACCTAAAGTGACGTCACCGCAGGGCAGAAAGTTCCCATCATTGGTTACAATGGAGCGCATAGGCGCTACATTGTAACACTGCCGTGTGCCGCCTGTCAGTGAGGACAGCAGCACACAGCTGATCAGGAGAGTGCTACAACGTGGCACTCCCTGATTGGCTGAAGAAACCCACTTAGACAGAAGTCAAAGTGGGTTTCTGGCATTCGTGGGAAGGTGACCCATGTGCAAACATGGGTCCCCTTTCAGTTCGTGGTCGGGACACCGTTTTTTTTATTTATTCAAGTACGTGGATTAACCCTGGATTTGCCGAGGAGCCTGGACCCATGGATCTGGTGAGTAGAATTTCTTCAACAGGTAGCCCTTGGATTCTACTGGAGAAGAGGACCGACCTGCGTGAGAACATAAGGTAAGTATGTATGTATGTGTGTATGTATGTAATAAAATTATACTTTCACGGTGTGTGTGTCTTGTGTTTTTTTGGGTATTTTTTTAGTGGTAGTACTACAGGTACCAGCGGGCCCGTTTTTCCGCCGCATGCTGGTACTTGTGGTTCTCCAAGTACCAGCATGCGGGGGAGGCTTGCTGGGACTTGTAGTACTGCTACTAAAAACAATATCTTTTCATTATCACAAATGGCTATCAGCCTCCCCATCCGCAGCCCATTGGATGGGGGGGGACAGCCTCGGGCTTCACCCCTGGCCCTTGGGTGGCTGGGGGGGACGGACCCCTTGATTGAAGGGGTCCCCACTCCCCCAGGGTACCCCGGCCAGGGGTGACTAGTTGGATTTTTGATGCCACGGCCGCAGGGCGCTGTATAAAAGTGACCCCCGGCTGTGGCATTATCTGTCCAGCTAGTGGAGCCCGGTGCTGGTTTTAAAAATACGGGGGACCCCTACTCTTTTTGTCCCCCGTATTTTTGGGACCAGGACCAGGCGCAGAGCCCGATGCTGGTTGCTTAAATATGGGGGAACCCCTGTCATTTTTTTCCCCATATTTCTGCAACCAGGATCGGCTCAAAGAGCCCGAGGCTGGTTATGCTTAGGAGGGGGGACCCCACGCAATTTTTTTGGCAAAAATAAGCACTTTCCCACCCCTTCCCACTGATATACATGCACGGATCTCATGGATCCCTGCATGCATCTCAAATCACGGAAAAAAAAAGCAGGTCTGTTTTTTTTTAGGACTTTTTTACGAGTTGTAATTTTTCACGGCAGTGTTTTGTGTTTTTTTGCTTTGCACTTCTTAGTAAATGACCGAGATTCATATCTAAACAGGCGTAATTTGACCGATGGTGTATTCATTCGTAATTTTTTACCTGAACTAGCAAAAAATTACGAATGCCCTCATCACTGCCGTGATTAGTGTTTAGTAAATGACCGAGATTAACCGAGATGACACTTTGAAGAAAAAACGGCATCTCGGTCAAAATCGGGAGCTTAGTAAATATACCCCAGAGTTGTTATATATGATTGGACCTATAGTATTGGCTCAAAGTTGTACTCATTATATGGCCTATGTTCGTGTACATTTTTTTTTATCTGGTTTTTCTTTTCTATATTTGGAAATTAATAAAAAAATCATTATTGAAAAAAAAAGAATGGGTTAGATAAATTCCCAATGGATGAGGATATCCAGGGTTACGGGGCATAGTCACGCACTATGGTTATTATAAAAAAAATAAGAATTTACTCACCGGTAATTCTATTTCTCGTAGTCCGTAGTGGATGCTGGGTACTCCGTAAGGACCATGGGGAATAGACGGGCTCCGCAGGAGACTGGGCACTCTTTAAAGAAAGATTAGGTACTACATCTGGTGTGCACTGGCTCCTCCCTCTATGCCCCTCCTCCAGACCTCAGTTAGGGAAACTGTGCCCGGAAGAGCTGACATTACTAGGAAAGGATTTGGAATCCAGGGTAAGACTCATACCAGCCACACCAATCACACCATACAACTTGTGATAACTATACCCAGTTAACAGTATGAACAATAGCTGAGCCTCATTCAACAGATGGCTCAGAACAATAACCCTATAGTTAAGCAATAACTATATACAAGTATTGCAGAAGTCCGCACTTGGGACGGGCTCCCAGCATCCACTACGGACTATGAGAAATAGAATTACCGGTGAGTAAATTCTTATTTTCTCTGACATCCTAGTGGATGCTGGGTACTCCGTAAGGACCATGGGGATTATACCAAAGCTCCCAAACGGGCGGGAGAGTGCGGATGACTCTGCAGCACCGAATTAGCAAACTCAAGGTCCTCCTCAGCCAGGGTATCAAACTTGTAGAATTTTGCAAAAGTGTTTGATCCCGACCAAGTAGCAGATCGGCAAAGTTGTAAAGCCGAGACCCCTCGGGCAGCCGCCCAAGAAGAGCCCACCTTCCTCGTGGAATGGGCTTTTACAGATTTAGGATGCGGCAGTCCAGCCGCAGAATGTGCAAGTTGAATCGTGCTACAGATCCAGCGAGCAATAGTCTGCTTAGAAGCAGGAGCACCCAGCTTGTTGGGTGCATGCAGGATAAACAGCGAGTCAGTTTTTCTGACTCTAGCCGTCCTGGAAACATAGATTTTCAGGGCCCGGACTACGTCCAGCAACTTGGAATCCTCCAAGTCCCGAGTAGCCGCAGGCACCACAATAGGTTGGTTCAAATGAAACGCTGATACCACCTTAGGGAGAAATTGGGGACGAGTCCTCAATTCTGCCCTGTCCATATGGAAGATCAGATAAGGGCTTTTACATGACAAAGCCGCCAATTCTGACACACGCCTAGCCGAAGCCAAGGCCAAAAGTATGACCACTTTCCACGTGAGATACTTCAACTCCACGGTCTGAAGTGGCTCAAACCAATGTGATTTTAGGAAATCCAACACTACGTTGAGATCCCAAGGTGCCACTGGAGGCACAAAAGGGGGCTGAATATGCAGCACTCCCTTAACAAACGTCTGAACTTCAGGCAGTGAAGCCAGTTCTTTTTGAAAGAAAATAGACAGGGCCGAAATCTGGACTTTTATGGATCCCAATTTTAGGCCCATAGTCACTCCTGACTGTAGGAAGTGCAGAAATCGACCCAGCTGAAATTCCTCTGTGGGGGCCTTCATAGCCTCACACCAAGCAACATATTTTCGCCATATGCGGTGATAATGTTTTGCTGATACATCCTTCCTAGCTTTTATCAGCGTAGGAATGACTTCAACCGGAATGCCCTTTTCCATCAGGATCCGGCGTTCAACCGCCATGCCGTCAAACGCAGCCACGGTAAGTCTTGGAACAGACAGGGCCCCTGCTGTAGCAGGTCCTGTCGGAGCGGCAGAGGCCAAGGGTCCTCTGAGATAATTTCTTGTAGTTCCGGGTACCAAGTTCTTCTTGGCCAATCCGGAACGATGAGTATAGTTCTTACTCCTCTCTTTCTTATTATCCTCAGTACCTTTGGTATGAGAGGAAGAGGAGGGAACACATAAACCGACTGGTACACCCACGGTGTCACTAGAGCGTCCACAGCTATCGCCTGAGGGTCCCTTGACCTGGCGCAATATCTTTTTAGCTTTTTGTTGAGGCGGGATGCCATCATGTCCACCTGTGGCCTTTCCCAACGATTTACAATCAGCTGGAAGACTTCTGGATGAAGTCCCCACTCTCCCGGGTGGAGGTCGTGCCTGCTGAGGAAGTCTGCTTCCCAGTTGTCCACTCCCGGAATGAACACTGCTGACAGTGCTATCACGTGATTCTCCGCCCATCGGAGAATCCTTGTGGCTTCTGCCATTGCCATCCTGCTTCTTGTGCCGCCCTGTCGGTTTACATGGGCGACCGCCGTGATGTTGCCTGACTGAATCAGCACCGGCTGGTTTTGAAGCAGGGGTTTTGCTTGACTTAGGGCATTGTAAATGTGAATATTTATGTGTAGGGAAGTCTCCTGACTCGACCATTGTCCTTGGAAGTTTCTTCCCTGAGTGACTGCCCCCCAACCTCGGAGGCTTGCATCCGTGGTCACCAGGACCCAGTCCTGAATGCCGAATCTGCGGCCCTCGAGAAGATGAGCACTCTGCAGCCACCACAGCAGAGACACCCTGGCCACTTGTCTGAAGATGCGATCCGGACCACTTGTCTAACAGATCCCACTGAAAGATCCTTGCATGGAACCTGCCGAAGGGAATTGCTTTGTAAGAAGCTACCATCTTTCCCAGGACTCGCGTGCAGTGATGCACAGATACCTGTTTTGGTTTCAGGAGGTCTCTGACCAGAGATGACAACTCCTTTGCCTTCTCCTCCGGGAGAAACACCTTCTTCTGTTCTGTGTCCAGAATCATACCCAAGAACAGCAGACGCGTCGTAGGAACCAGCTGCGACTTTGGGATATTCAGAATCCAGCCGTGCTGTTGTAGCACTTCCTGAGATAGTGCTACTCCGACCAACAACTGTTCCATGGACCTCGCCTTTATAAGGAGATCGTCCAAGTACGGGATAATTATAACTCCCTTCTATCGAAGGAGTATCATCATTTCGGCCATTACCTTGGTAAATACCCTCGGTGCCGTGGACAGACCAAACGGCAACGTCTGGAATTGGTAATGGCAGTCCTGTACCACAAATCGGAGGTACTCCTGGTGAGGTGAGTAAATGGGGACATGTAGGTAAGAATCCTTGATGTCCAGTGATACCATAAAATCCCCCTCTTCCAGGCTTGCAGTAACCGCCCTTAGCGATTCCATTTTGAACTTGAACTTCCTAATATAAGTGTTCAAGGATTTCAAATTTAGAATGGGTCTTACCGAACCGTCTGGTTTCGGTACCACAAACATTGTGGAATAGTAACCCCGTCCCTGTTGAAGGAGGGGAACTTTGATTATCACCTGCTGGAGGAACAGCTTGTGAATTGCCGCCAGTACTACCTCCCTTTCCTTGGGAGTAGCTGGCAAGGCTGATTTGAGGTAACGGCGAGGGGGAGACGTCTCGAACTCCAGCTTGTATCCCTGAGATACCACTTGTAGAACCCAGAGATCCACCTGTGAGCGAACCCACTGGTCGCTGAAGTTCCGGAGACGGGCCCCCACCGCACCTGGCTCCGCCTGTGGAGCCCCAGCGTCATGCGGTGGACTTAGTGGAAGCAGGGGAGGATTTTTGTTCCTGGGAACTGGCTGTCTGGTGCAGCTTTTTCCCTCTACCCCTGCCTCTGGGCAGAAAGGACGCGCCTCTGACCCGCTTGCCTTTCTGTGGCCGAAAGGACTGTACTTGATAATACGGTGTTTTCTTAGGCTGTGAGGGAACCTGAGGTAAAAAGGTCGACTTCCCAGCTGTTGCTGTGGACACGAGGTCCGAAAGACCGTCCCCAAACAATTCCTCACCCTTATAAGGCAAAACTTCCATGTGCCTTTTAGAATCAGCATCACCTGTCCACTGCCGAGTCCATAATACTCTCCTGGCAGAAATGGACATTGCATTAATTCTAGATGCCAGCCGGCAAATGTCCCTCTGTGCATCCCTCATATATAAGACTACGTCTTTAATATGCTCTATGGTTAGCAAAATAGTATCCCTGTCAAGGGAATCAATGTTATCTGACAGGGAATCAGACCATGCTGCTGCAGCACTACACATCCATGCTGAAGCAATAGCAGGTCGCAGTATAGTACCTGAGTGTGTATACACAGACTTCAGGATAGCCTCCTGCTTTCTATCTGCAGGCTCCTTTAAGGCGGCCGTATCCTGAGACGGCAGTGCCACCTTTTTTGATAAGCGTGTGAGCGCCTTGTCCACCCTAGGGGATGTCTCCCAGCGTAACCTATCCGTTGGCGGGAAAGGGTACGCCATTAGTAACCGCTTAGAAATCACTAGTTTCTTATCTGGGGAACACCACGCTTCCTCACACAATTCATTTAACTCATCAGATGGGGGAAAAGTCACTGGCTGCTTTTTCTCCCCAAACATAATACCCTTTTTTGTGGTAACCGGGTTAATGTCAGAAATGGGCAACACATTTTTCATTGCCGTAATCATGCATCGGATGGCCCTTGTGGATTGTACATTTGTCTCATCCTCGTCGACACTGGAGTCAGACTCCGTGTCGACATCTGTGTCTGCCATCTGAGGTAGCGGGCGTTTTTGAGCCCCTGATGGCCTCTGAGACACTTGGGCAGGCGCGGGCTGAGATGCCGGCTGTCCCAAAGCTGTTACGTCATCGAACCTCTTATGCAAGGAGTTGACACTGTCGGTTAATACCTTCCACATATCCATCCACTCTGGTGTCGGCCCCGCAGGGGGCGACATCACACTTATCGGCACCTGCTCCGCCTCCACGTAAGCGTCCTCATCAAACATGTCGACACAGCCATACCGACACACCGCACACACACACAGGGAATGCTCTGACTGAGGACAGGACCCCACAAAGTCCTTTGGGGAGACAGAGAGAGAGTATGCCAGCACACACCAGAGCGCTATATAACAGAGGGATTTACACTATTACAAAGTGAATTTTCCCCCAATAGCTGCTTATTATCACAATTTTGCGCCTAAATTTATGTGCCCCCCCTCTCTTTTTTACCCTTTCCGTAGTGTATACTGCAGGGGAGAGCCTGGGGAGCGTCCTTCCAGCGGAGCTGTGAAGAGAAAATGGCGCTGGCTGTGCTGAGGAAGATAGCCCCGCCCCTTCAGCGGCGGGCTTCTCCCGCTTTTTTAATAATATTTATGGCGGGGGATCAGGCACATATACAGTTTAGAACTGTATTATGTGCAGTTTTCCAAGTAAGGTATACTAATTGCAGCCCAGGGCGCCCCCCCCCCCCCCCCCCCCAACGCCCTGCACCCACCAGTGACCGGAGCGTGTGGTGTGCTATGGGAGCAATGGCGCACAGCTGCAGTGCTGTGCGCTACCTTATTGAAGACCGGAGTCTTCAGCCGCCGATTTTCTCTGGAATCTTCCGTCTTCTGGCTCTGCAAGGGGGACGGCGGCGCGGCTCCGGGAACGGACGATCGAGGTCGGGCCCTGTGTTCGATCCCTCTGGAGCTAATGGTGTCTAAGTCCCACGTAGCAGTGAGTCTGTTGCCAGCAGATCTCACTGAAAATAAAAAACCTAACAAATACTTTCTTTATAGTGAACTCAGGAGAGCCTACTAAGTGCATCCAGCTCTGGCCGGGCACAGATTCTAACTGAGGTCTGGAGGAGGGGCATAGAGGGAGGAGCCAGTGCACACCAGATGTAGTACCTAATCTTTCTTTAAAGAGTGCCCAGTCTCCTGCGGAGCCCGTCTATTCCCCATGGTCCTTACGGAGTACCCAGCATCCACTAGGACGTCAGAGAAAGAGGGGTTAATCGGAACGGCAGTCAGCAACTTCAGTCAAAATTTTATACAAAATAATCGTGCATAGAAGACCACAAATAGGTTGAACCCGATGGACAATTGTCTTTTTTCAACCTTAGATACTATGTTACTATGTTACTATGTTAGAACATAACTGCAGACACAGTATGTGGGGCAAATGCCAATTCTTCCCATCTTTTGACAACACTTATCTGTTTCTGGTACACTGGACCATGGACACATGTCTATAAGGACATACCACAACTAGAGATGAGCGGGTTCGGTTTCTCTGAATCCGAACCCGCCAGAACTTCATGTTTTTTTTCACGGGTCCGAGCGACTCGGATCTTCCCGCCTTGCTCGGTTAACCCGAGCGCGCCCGAACGTCATCATGACGCTGTCGGATTCTCGCGAGGCTCGGATTCTATCGCGAGACTCGGATTCTATATAAGGAGCCGCGCGTCGCCGCCATTTTCACACGTGCATTGAGATTGATAGGGAGAGGACGTGGCTGGCGTCCTCTCCGTTTAGAATAGATTAGAGAGACACTTGATTTACTAATTTTGGGGAGCATTAGGAGTACTCAGTAGTGTACAGTGCAGAGTTTTGCTGATAGTGACCAGTGACCACCAGTTTTATTTATAATCCGTTCTCTGCCTGAAAAAAGCGATACACAGCACACAGTGACTCAGTCACATACCATATCTGTGTGCACTGCTCAGGCTCAGGCCAGTGTGCTGCATCATCTATTATCTATATATAATATTATATATATCTGTCTGACTGCTCAGCTCACACAGCTTATAATTGTGGGGGAGACTGGGGAGCACTACTGCAGTGCCAGTTATAGGTTATAGCAGGAGCCAGGAGTACATAATATATTATATAGTGAGTGACCACCAGACACACAGTGCAGTTTATTTAATATATCCGTTCTCTGCCTGAAAAAAGCGATACACACAGTGACTCAGTCAGTCACATACCATATCTGTGTGCACTGCTCAGGCTCAGGCCAGTGTGCTGCATCATCTATATATATTATATATCTGTCTGACTGCTCAGCTCACACAGCTTATAATTGTGGGGGAGACTGGGGAGCACTACTGCAGTGCCAGTTATAGGTTATAGCAGGAGCCAGGAGTACATAATATTATATTAAAATTAAACAGTGCACACTTTTGCTGCAGGAGTGCCACTGCCAGTGTGACTAGTGACCAGTGACCTGACCACCAGTATATATAATATTAGTAGTATACTATCTCTTTATCAACCAGTCTATATTAGCAGCAGACACAGTACAGTGCGGTAGTTCACGGCTGTGGCTACCTCTGTGTCGGCACTGGGCAGCCCGTCCATAATTGTATATACCACCTAACCGTGGTTTTTTTTTCTTTCTTTATACATACATACTAGTTACGAGTATACTATCTCTTTATCAACCAGTCTATATATTAGCAGCAGACACAGTACAGTGCGGTAGTTCACGGCTGTGGCTACCTCTGTGTCGGCACTCGGCAGCCCGTCCATAATTGTATATACCACCTAACCGTGGTTTTTTTTTCTTTCTTTATACATACATACTAGTTACGAGTATACTATCTCTTTATCAACCAGTCTATATATTAGCAGCAGACACAGTACAGTGCGGTAGTTCACGGCTGTGGCTACCTCTGTGTCGGCACTCGGCAGCCCGTCCATAATTGTATATACCACCTAACCGTGGTTTTTTTTTCTTTCTTTATACATACATACTAGTTACGAGTATACTATCTCTTTATCAACCAGTCTATATATTAGCAGCAGACACAGTACAGTGCGGTAGTTCACGGCTGTGGCTACCTCTGTGTCGGCACTCGGCAGCCCGTCCATAATTGTATATACCACCTAACCGTGGTTTTTTTTTCTTTCTTTATACATACATACTAGTTACGAGTATACTATCTCTTTATCAACCAGTCTATATATTAGCAGCAGACACAGTACAGTGCGGTAGTTCACGGCTGTGGCTACCTCTGTGTCGGCACTCGGCAGCCCGTCCATAATTGTATATACCACCTAACCGTGGTTTTTTTTTCTTTCTTTATACATACATACTAGTTACGAGTATACTATCTCTTTATCAACCAGTCTATATATTAGCAGCAGACACAGTACAGTGCGGTAGTTCACGGCTGTGGCTACCTCTGTGTCGGCACTCGGCAGCCCGTCCATAATTGTATATACCACCTAACCGTGGTTTTTTTTTCTTTCTTTATACATACATACTAGTTACGAGTATACTATCTCTTTATCAACCAGTCTATATTAGCAGCAGACACAGTACAGTGCGGTAGTTCACGGCTGTGGCTACCTCTGTGTCGGCACTCGGCAGCCCGTCCATAATTGTATATACCACCTAACCGTGGTTTTTTTTTCTTTCTTTATACATACATACTAGTTACGAGTATACTATCTCTTTATCAACCAGTCTATATATTAGCAGCAGACACAGTACAGTGCGGTAGTTCACGGCTGTGGCTACCTCTGTGTCGGCACTCGGCAGCCCGT